>NW_025549261.1:0-12769 GCF_905237065.1 Salmo salar | reverse complement strand
GAGCAGTATAGTACTGTAGTCTGGGGTGTAGTAGTACTGTAGTCTGGGGTGTAGTAGTACTGTAGTTTGGGGTGTAGTACTACTGTAGTCTGGGGTGTAGTACTACTGTAGTCTGGGGTGTAGTACTACTGTAGTCTGGGGTGTAGTACTACTGTAGTCTGGGTGTAGTACTACTGTAGTTTGGGGTGTAGTAGTACTGTAGTCTGGGGTGTAGTAGTACTGTAGTGTGGGGTGTAGTACTACTGTAGTCTGGGGTGTAGTACTACTGTAGTCTGGGGTGTAGTAGTACTGTAGTCTGGGGTGTAGTACTACTGTAGTCTGGGGTGTAGTAGTACTGTAGTCTGGGGTGAAGTAGTACTGTAGTCTGGAGTGTAGTAGTACTGTAGTCTGGGATGTAGTACTACTGTAGTGTGGGGTGTAGTACTACTGTAGTCTGGGGTGTAGTAGTACTGTAGTCTGGGGTGTATTATTACTGGAGTGTGGGGTGTAGTAGTACTGTAGTGTGGGGTGTAGTAGTACTGTAGTCTGGGGTGTAGTACTACTGTAGTTTGGGGTGTAGTACTACTGTAGTCTGGGGTGTAGTACTACTGTAGTTTGGGCTGTAGTAGTTCTGTAGTGTGGGGTGTAGTACTACTGTAGTGTGGGGTGTAGTAGTACTGTAGTGTGGGGTGTAGTAGTACTGTAGTGTGGGGTGTAGTACTACTGTAGTGTAGGGTGTAGTAGTAATGTAGTGTGGTGTGTAGTACTACTGTAGTCTGGGGTGTAGTACTACTGTAGTTTGGAGTGTAGTAGTACTGTAGTCTGGGGTGTAGTAGTACTGTAGTGTGGGGTGTAGTAGTACTGTAGTCTGGGGTGTAGTAGTACTGTAGTCTGGGGTGTAGTAGTACTGTAGTCTGGGGTGTAGTAGTACTGTAGTCTGGGGTGTAGTAGTACTGTAGTCTGGGGTGTAGTAGTACTGTAGTCTGGGGTGTAGTACTACTGTAGTTCGGGCTGTAGTAGTACTGTAGTGTGGGGTGTAGTACTACTGTAGTTTGGGGTGTAGTAGTACTGTAGTGTGGAGTGTAGTAGTACTGTAGTCTGGGGTGTAGTAGTACTGTAGTCTGGGGTCTAGTAGTACTGTAGTCTGGGGTGTAGTACTACTGTAGTCTGGGGTGTAGTACTACTGTAGTTTGGGGTGTAGTAGTACTGTAGTCTGGGGTGTAGTAGTACTGTAGTCTGGGGTGTAGTAGTACTGTAATCTCGGGTGTAGTACTACTGTAGTTTGGGGTGTAGTAGTACTGTAGTCTGGGGTGTAGTACTACTGTAGTCTGGGGTGTAGTACTACTGTAGTTTGGGGTGTAGTAGTACTGTAGTGTGGGGTGTAGTAGTACTGTAGTGTGGGGTGTAGTACTACTGTAGTCTGGGGTGTAGTACTACTGTAGTCTGGGGTGTAGTACTACTGTAGTCTGGGTTGTAGTAGTACTGTAGTCTGGGGTGTAGTAGTACTGTAGTCTGGGGTGTAGTAGTACTGTAGTCTGGAGTGTAGTAGTACTGTAGTCTGGAGTGTAGTAGTACTGTAGTCTGGGGTGTAGTACTACTGTAGTGTGGGGTGTAGTAGTACTGTAGTCTGGAGTGTAGTAGTACTGTAGTCTGTGGTGTAGTCTTACTGTAGTCTGGGGTGTAGTAGTACTGTAGTCTGGGGTGTAGTACTACTGTAGTCTGGGGTGTAGTAGTACTGTAGTCTGGGGTGAAGTAGTACTGTAGTCTGGAGTGTAGTAGTACTGTAGTCTGGGGTGCAGTACTACTGTAGTGTGGGGTGTAGTAGTACTGTAGTCTGGGGTGTAGTAGTACTGTAGTCTGGGGTGTATTATTACTGTAGTGTGGGGTGTAGTAGTACTGTAGTGTGGGGTGTAGTAGTACTGTAGTCTGGGGGTGTAGTACTACTGTAGTTTGGGAGTGTAGTACTACTGTAGTCTGGGGTGTAGTACTACTGTAGTTTCGGGCTGTAGTAGTTCTGTAGTGTGGGGTGTAGTACTACCGTAGTTTGGGGTGTAGTAGTACTGTAGTGTGGGGTGTAGTAGTACTGTAGTGTTGGGTGTAGTACTACTGTAGTGTTGGGTGTAGTAGTACTGTAGTCTGGGGTGTAGTAGTACTGTAGTCTGGGGTGTAGTAGTACTGTAGTGTGGGGTGTAGTAGTACTGTAGTCTGGGGTGTAGTAGCACTGTAGTCTGGGGTGTAGTAGTACTGTAGTCTGGGGTGTAGTAGTACTGTAGTCTGGGGTGTAGTACTACTGTAGTTTGGGCTGTAGTAGTACTGTAGTGTGTAGTACTACTGTAGTCTGGGGTGTAGTAGTACTGTAGTCTGGGGTGTAGTAGTACTGTAGTCTGGGGTGAAGTAGTACTGTAGTCTGGGGTGTAGTAGTACTGTAGTCTGGGGTGTCGTACTACTGTAGTCTGGGTTGTAGTAGTACTGTAGTCTGGGGTGTAGTACTACTGTAGTCTGGGGTGTAGTAGTACTGTAGTCTGGGGTGAAGTAGTACTGTAGTCTGGAGTGTAGTAGTACTGTAGTCTGGGGTGTAGTACTACTGTAGTGTGTGGTGTAGTAGTTCTGTAGTCTGGGGTGTAGTACTACTGTAGTGTGGGGTGTAGTAGTACTGTAGTCTGGGGTGTAGTAGTACTGTAGTCTGGGGTGTAGTAGTACTGTAGTGTGGGGTGTAGTAGTACTGTAGTGTGGGGTGTAGTAGTACTGTAGTGTAGTACTACTGTAGTTTGGGGTGTAGTACTACTGTAGTCTGGGGTGTAGTACTACTGTAGTTTGGGCTGTAGTAGTTCTGTAGTGTGGGGTGTAGTACTACTGTAGTTTGGGGTGTAGTAGTACTGTAGTGTGGGGTGTAGTAGTACTGTAGTGTGGGGTGTAGTACTACTGTAGTGTGGGGGTGTAGTAGTACTGTAGTGTGGGGTGTAGTAGTACTGTAGTGTGGGGTGTAGTAGTACTGTAGGTGGGGTGTGTGTCTGGGGTGTAGTAGTACTGTAGTCTGGGGTGTAGTAGTACTGTAGTCTGGGGTGTAGTAGTACTGTAGACTGGGGTGTAGTAGTACTGTAGTCTGGGGTGTAGTACTACTGTAGTTTGGGCTGTAGTAGTACTGTAGTGTGGGGTGTAGTACTACTGTAGTTTGGGGTGTAGTAGTACTGTAGTGTGGGGTGTAGTAGTACTGTAGTGTGGGGTGTAGTACTACTGTAGTGTGGGGTGTAGTAGTACTGTAGTGTGGGGTGTAGTAGTACTGTAGTGTGGGGTGTAGTAGTACTGTAGTCTGGGGGTGTAGTAGTACTGTAGTCCCTGGGGTGTAGTAGTACTGTAGTGTGGGGTGTAGTAGTACTTTTGGGGTGTAGTAGCAGTATAGTACTGTAGTCTGGGGTGTAGTAGTACTGTAGTCTGGGGTGTAGTAGTACTGTAGTCTGGGGGTGTAGTAGTACTGTAGTGTGGGGTGTAGTAGTACTGTAGTGTGGGGTGTAGTAGTACTGTAGTGTGGGGGTGTAGTAGTACTGTAGTGTGGGGTGTAGTCGTACTGTAGTCTGGGGGTGTTGTAGTACTGTAGTGTGGGGTGTAGTAGTACTGTAGTTTGGGGGTGTAGTCGTACTGTAGTCTGGGGTGTAGTAGTACTGTAGTTTGGGGTGTAGTAGCAGTATAGTACTGTAGTCTGGGGGTGTTGTTGTACTGTAGTGTGGGGTGTAGTAGTACTGTAGTTTTGGGTGTAGTAGCAGTATAGTACTGTAGTCTGGGGTGTAGTAGTACTGTAGTGTGGGGTGTAGTAGTACTGTAGTTTCGGGTGTAGTAGCAGTATAGTACTGTAGTCTGGGGTGTATTAGTACTGTAGTGTGGGGTGTAGTAGTACTGTAGTCTGGGGTGTAGTAGTACTGTAGTCTGGGGTGTAGTAGTACTGTAGTGTGGGGTGTAGTAGTACTGTAGTCTGGGGTGTAGTAGCAGTATAGTACTGTAGTCTGGGGTGTAGCACTACTGTAGTGTGGGGTGTAGTACTACTGTAGTGTGGGGTGTAGTAGTACTGTAGTGTGGGGTGTAGTAGTACTGTAGTGTGGGATGTAGTAGTACTGTAGTGTGGGGTGTAGTAGTACTGTAGTGTGGGGTGTAGTAGTACTGTAGTGTGGGGTGTAGTGCTACTGTAGTTTGGGGGTGTAGTAGTAATGTAGTGTGGGGTGTAGTACTACTGTAGTCTGGGGGTGTAGTAGTACTGTAGTTTGGGGGTGTAGTAGCAGTATAGTACTGTAGTGTGGGGTGTAGTAGTACTGTAGTCTGGGGGTGTAGTAGTATTGTAGTCTGGGGGTGTAGTAGTACTGTAGTCTGGGGTGTAGTAGTACTGTAGTGTGGGGTGTAGTAGTACTGTAATGTGGGGTGTAGTAGTACTGTAGTTTCGGGTGTAGTAGCAGTATAGTACTGTAGTCTGGGGTGTAGTAGTACTGTAGTGTGGGGTGTAGTAGTACTGTAGTCTGGGGTGTAGTAGTACTGTAGTCTGGGGTGTAGTAGTACTGTAGTGTGGGGTGTAGTAGTACTGTAGTCTGGGGTGTAGTAGCAGTATAGTACTCTAGTCTGGGGTGTAGTACTACTGTAGTGTGGGGTGTAGTACTACTGTAGTGTGGGGTGTAGTAGTACTGTAGTGTGGGGTGTAGTAGTACTGTAGGGTGGGGTGTAGTAGTACTGTAGTCTGGGGTGTAGTAGTACTGTAGTGTGGGGTGTAGTAGTACTGTAGTCTGGGGTGTAGTAGTACTGTAGTGTGGGGTGTAGTAGCAGTATAGTACCTGTAGTCTGGGGTGTAGTAGTACTGTAGTCTGGGGTGTAGTAGCAGTATAGTACTGTAGTCTGGGGTGTAGTAGTACTGTAGTCTGGGTGTAGTAGCAGTATAGTACTGTAGTCTGGGGTGTAGTACTAATGTAGTTTGGGGTGTAGTAGTACTGTAGTCTGGGGTGTAGTAGTACTGTAGTCTGGGATGTAGTAGTACTGTAGTGTGGGGTGTAGTACTACTGTAGTCTGGGGTGTAGTAGTACTGTAGTCTGGGTTGTAGTAGTACTGTAGTGTGGGATGTAGTAGTACTGTAGTCTGGGGTGTAGTAGTACTGTAGTGTGGGATGTAGTAGTACTGTAGTGTGGGGTGTAGTAGTACTGTAGTGTGGGGTGTAGTAGTACTGTAGTGTGGGATGTAGTAGTACTGTAGTGTGGGATGTAGTAGTACTGTAGTCTGGGGTGTAGTAGCACTGTAGTGTGGGGTGTAGTAGCACTGTAGTGTGGGGTGTAGTAGTACTGTATTCTGGGGTGTAGTAGTACTGTAGTGTGGGGTGTAGTAGTACTGTAGTCTGGGGTGTAGTAGCAGTATAGTACTGTAGTCTGGGGTGTAGTAGTACTGTAGTGTGGGGTGTAGTAGTACTGTAGTTTGGGGGTGTAGTAGTACTGTAGTGTGGGGTGTAGTAGTACTGTAGTGTGGGGTGTAGTACTACTGTAGTTTGGGGGTGTAGTAGTACTGTAGTGTGGGGGTGTAGTAGTACTGTAGTCTGGGGTGTAGTAGTACTGTAGTTTGGGGTGTTGTAGTACTGTAGTGTGGGGTGTAGTAGTACTGTAGTCTGGGGTGTAGTAGTACTGTAGTCTGGGGTGTAGTAGTACTGTAGTCTGGGGGTGTAGTAGTACTGTCGTTTGGGGTGTAGTAGCAGTATAGTACTGTAGTGTGGGGTGTAGTAGTACTGTAGTCTGGGGTGTAGTAGTACTGTAGTGTGGGGTGTAGTAGTACTGTAGTGTGGGGTGTAGTAGTACTGTAGTGTGGGGTGTAGTAGTACTGTAGTCTGGGGTGTAGTAGTACTGTAGTCTGGGGTGTTGTAGTACTGTAGTCGGGGGTGTAGTAGTACTGTAGTCTGGGTGGTCTAACGGTCTTCAGCTGCTGCCTCTGGAGCACATGTATGATGTACAGATCACAGCATGGGTTCAAATCCAGCCCACTGCTCTTTCACAATTCTCTTTATCCAATAAACATAGAAAATACTTCTTTATTAAATAGCACAGTACTGTATCTAGTCTCACCTGATGTTAGGGACGGATGCATTCCTGTCATTCTCAGGTTGAGGGTTGTAGGCAGGAGGAGGAGGGTACAGCTGGTCTCCTGTGTCTGATGGAAATACAAGCATTTCAGTCATTCATATGAAGGCCATCATGAAGTTATTTTGGTAATTAAACTTCAACACAGACGGGGTAAATGAACACTAGGATCTACAGCCAAGTCAATCACCTTGTCTGCTTCAGAAATGGCACCCTGTTCCCAACACATTGCATTACTTTTGGCCAGTGCCACATAGACATCTGGTAAATTGTTGTGCACTATGTAGGGAATAGGGTGCCATTTCAGACACTATGTAGGGAATAGGGTGCCATTTCAGACACAGCTTTCGATCACGTTCAGTGTAGTGTTCTAAATGACAGCGTCGTGTTCTAAAGGACAGCGTCGTGTTCTAAAGGACAGCGTCGTGTTCTAAAGGACAGCGTCGTGTTCTAAATGACAGCGAATTGTTCTAAAGGACAGTGTATTGTTCTAAAGTTGTGTAGTGTTCTAAATGACAGCGTCGTGTTCTAAATGACAGCGTCGTGTTCTAAAGGACAGCGTCGTGTTCTAAAGGACAGCGTCGTGTTCTAAAGGACAGCGTCGTGTTCTAAATGACAGCGAATTGTTCTAAAGGACAGTGTATTGTTCTAAAGTTGTGTAGTGTTCTAAATGACAGCGTCGTGTTCTAAATTACAGCGTCGTGTTCTAAAGGACAGCGTCGTGTTCTAAATGACAGCGTCGTGTTCTAAATGACAGCGTCGTGTTCTAAAGGACAGCGTCGTGTTCTAAATGACAGCGTCGTGTTCTAAAGGACAGCGTCGTGTTCTAAAGGACAGCGTCGTGTTCTAAAGGACAGCGTCGTGTTCTAAAGGACAGCGTCGTGTTCTAAATGACAGCGAATTGTTCTAAAGGACAGTGTATTGTTCTAAAGTTGTGTAGTGTTCTAAATGACAGCGTCGTGTTCTAAATGACAGCGTCGTGTTCTAAAGGACAGCGTCGTGTTCTAAAGGACAGCGTCGTGTTCTAAAGGACAGCGTCGTGTTCTAAATGACAGCGAATTGTTCTAAAGGACAGTGTATTGTTCTAAAGTTGTGTAGTGTTCTAAATGACAGCGTCGTGTTCTAAATGACAGCGTCGTGTTCTAAATGACAGCGTCGTGTTCTAAAGGACAGCGTCGTGTTCTAAATGACAGCGTAGTATTCTAAATGACAGCGTAGTGTTCTAAATGACAGCGTAGTATTCTAAATGACAGCGTAGTGTTCTAAAGGACAGCGTCGTGTTCTAAAGGACAGCGTCGTGTTCTAAAGGACAGCGTCGTGTTCTAAATGACAGCGTCGTGTTCTAAATGACAGCGTCGTGTTCTAAAGGACAGCGTCGTGTTCTAAAGGACAGCGTCGTGTTCTAAAGGACAGCGTCGTGTTCTAAATGACAGCGTCGTGTTCTAAAGGACAGCGTCGTGTTCTAAAGGACAGCGTCGTGTTCTAAAGGACAGCGTCGTGTTCTAAATGACAGCGTCGTGTTCTAAATGACAGCGTCGTGTTCTAAATGACAGCGTCGTGTTCTAAAGGACAGCGTCGTGTTCTAAAGGACAGCGTCGTGTTCTAAATGACAGCGTCGTGTTCTAAATGACAGCGTCGTGTTCTAAATGACAGCGTCGTGTTCTAAAGGACAGCGTCGTGTTCTAAAGGACAGCGTCGTGTTCTAAAGGACAGCGTCGTGTTCTAAATGACAGCGTAGTATTCTAAATGACAGCGTAGTATTCTAAATGACAGCGTAGTATTCTAAATGACATTCTAAATGACAGCGTTGTGTTCTAAATGACAGCGTAGTATTCTAAATGACAGCGTAGTGTTCTAAATGACAGCGTAGTATTCTAAATGACAGCGTAGTATTCTAAATGACAGCGTAGTGTTCTAAATGACAGCGTAGTGTTCTAAATGACAGCGTAGTGTTCTAAATGACAGCGTAGTGTTCTAAATGACAGCGTAGTGTTCTAAATGACAGCGTAGTGTTCTAAATGACAGCGTAGTGTTCTAAATGACAGCGTAGTATTCTAAATGACAGCGTAGTATTCTAAATGACAGCGTAGTATTCTAAATGACAGCGTAGTATTCTAAAGTAGTGTAGCGTTCTAAATGACAGTGTAGTGTTCTAAAGTAGTGTAGTATTCTAAATGACAGTGTAGTATTCTAAATGACAGTGTAGTGTTCTAAATTACAGTGTAGTGTTCTAAATGACAGTGTAGTGTTCTAAAGTAGTGTAGTATTCTAAATGACAGCGTATTGTTCTAAAGTAGTGTAGCGTTCTAAATGACAGTGTAGTGTTCTAAAGTAGTGTAGTATTCTAAATGACAGTGTAGTATTCTAAATGACAGTGTAGTGTTCTAAAGTAGTGTAGTGTTCTAAATGACAGTGTAGTGTTCTAAAGTAGTGTAGTATTCTAAATGACAGTGTAGTATTCTAAATGACAGTGTAGTGTTCTAAATGACAGTGTAGTGTTCTAAAGTAGTGTAGTATTCTAAAGTAGTGTAGTGTTCTAAATGATAGCGTAGTATTCTAAATGACAGCATAGTGTTCTAAATGACAGCGTAGTATTCTAAATGACAGCGTAGTGTTCTAAAGTAGTGTAGTGTTCTAAATGACAGCGTAGTATTCTAAATGACAGCGTAGTAATCTAAATGACAGCGTAGTGTTCTAAATGACAGCGTAGTAATCTAAATGACAGCGTTGTGTTCTAAATGACAGCGTAGTATTCTAAATGACAGCGTAGTAATCTAAATGACAGCGTAGTGTTCTAAATGACAGCGTAGTGTTCTAAATGACAGTGTTGTGTTCTAAATGACAGCGTAGTATTCTAAATGACAGCGTAGTGTTCTAAAGTAGTGTAGTGTTCTAAATGACAGCGTAGTATTCTAAATGACAGCATAGTGTTCTAAATGACAGCGTAGTATTCTAAATGACAGCGTAGTGTTCTAAATGACAGCGTAGTATTCTAAATGACAGCGTAGTATTCTAAATGACAGCGTAGTGTTCTAAATGACAGCGTAGTATTCTAAATGACAGCGTTGTGTTCTAAATGACAGCGTAGTATTCTAAATGACAGCGTAGTGTTCTAAATGACAGCGTAGTATTCTAAATGACAGCGTAGTGTTCTAAATGACAGCGTAGTGTTCTAAATGACAGCGTAGTGTTCTAAATGACAGCGTAGTGTTCTAAATGACAGCGTAGTGTTCTAAATGACAGCGTAGTATTCTAAATGACAGCGTAGTGTTCTAAATGACAGCGTAGTGTTCTAAATGACAGCGTAGTATTCTAAATGACAGCGTAGTGTTCTAAATGACAGCGTAGTATTCTAAATGACAGCGTTGTGTTCTAAATGACAGCGTAGTATTCTAAATGACAGCGTAGTGTTCTAAATGACAGCGTAGTATTCTAAATGACAGCGTAGTATTCTAAATGACAGCGTAGTGTTCTAAATGACAGCGTAGTGTTCTAAATGACAGCGTAGTGTTCTAAATGACAGCGTAGTGTTCTAAATGACAGCGTAGTATTCTAAATGACAGCGTAGTGTTCTAAATGACAGCGTAGTGTTCTAAATGACAGCGTAGTATTCTAAATGACAGCGTAGTGTTCTAAATGACAGCGTAGTATTCTAAATGACAGCGTAGTATTCTAAATGACAGCGTAGTATTCTAAATGACAGCGTAGTATTCTAAATGACAGTGTAGTGTTCTAAATGACAGCGTAGTATTCTAAATGACAGCGTAGTGTTCTAAATGACAGCGTAGTATTCTAAATGACAGCGTAGTGTTCTAAATGACAGCGTAGTATTCTAAATGACAGCGTAGTATTCTAAATGACAGCGTAGTGTTCTAAATGACAGCGTAGTATTCTAAATGACAGCGTAGTATTCTAAATGACAGCTGTCGTGTCTTTCGCATCATTAAACCGAAGACATGTTTATCAAATAACTCTCTGTAATTATTATTACGCGATTAAACTGATTAATCGTGTAACTGTAATTAACTAGAAGGTCGGGGCACCAAGAAAAATATTCAGATTCCAAAGTTATAATTTTCCTAATATAACTTTCCAGATATCATAATATCTGACCTATGAGTCTCCTGATTTAATTAGTTATTTTTACCTCGCGTCCAGTCTCATTCCAAACGTCGTAAATTGTTGTTATCTGCACGAACCCAGTCTTCACTAAGTCATCCATACATCAATTGTCTTAAAATCATTTATTTATTAAACTAAGTAATTCACAGAAAGCATACAAAACAGTAGGTATCATCACAAAGAAATGGTAGCGGAATGTGCCCTAGTGGGCTAAACCGGCATGGCGGCTTGTTAAACAAAAGAGTAGTGGGGGGTCAGCTGAGAAGACCCTACAGAGTTGATAAATATTAACAATTGATATGCTAAACCTTTGCACATGAACGCTCACTCATTCGGAAACAATTGCAATCAATATATATATTTACGCTCAGTGTGTCGTCGTAATCTTTGTTGGAAAGGTTCGTCCTGTTGGAGAGTTCCCTCTCTCGCTCTCTCTCTCTCTCTCTCTCTCTCTCTCTCTCTCTCTCTCTCTCGGTTAGAATGGATCTTTCAAAGCGACATTCGTTCATGTCGTTGTAGAATGGATGTTTCGTCGGTCTTCGCGTTCAATGATACCGAATTTCTAGCTGCAGACTAGTAATTAATATCAAAGACTTGTTATTATTCTGTCGGTATCGATAGTCTAAAAGTTTAACCACGTGGTATGGTTAAAGTTCAGTAGAGGAATGCATGGTCAAACCTATTGGCCAACTCGTAATGGAGTGGAGGCCTGGTCTCAAGAAAGAAATTCTGGGTGGGGGTTTTATACTGAACATAGAAAAGGCTGTCACTTGACGCCTTGTCCTGTCTGTGTCCCTGGGGGCGTGCCAATGACTTAGTTAAACTTTGAACAGAAATACAATTCTCTCACATTAACATCAGTACATAGCATCTCATCATATTCCAAATAGGTTTATCCTTATTCATTACTTGTATACATCCATTTAGATGTAAGTCTCATAACTGAGGCTATTATATAAACATTATTATGGTAATATGGCCGTATTGTCTCTCATGAGTTGTCATAAAATTGTACCAAGCGGACCAGTTCGTAGCTGGATTCTTCACCGATCTTTTATACCTTCTCCAGAACATAAATGTCATTCGGTTCTCCAATCCTGTAAGGTGGAAGAATCCTTTGTTCTCTATACAAAACCCACTCTGTCTCAAAACTGTGGCCTGTTAGGCAGGATATTCCCTTTGGAATTTACGACCGCCTTCACACAGCCTTGTGTCAGAAGTATAGAGGTCGGGGGATGGTGCATAGAAAACCCAGAGGGCAACGTCACGACACAGCGTAGTATTCTAAATGACAGTGTAGTATTCTAAATGACAGCGTTGTGTTCTAAATGACAGCGTATTGTTCTAAAGTAGTGTAGTATTCTAAATGACAGTGTAGTGTTCTAAAGGACAGTGTAGTGTTCTAAATGACAGTGTAGTGTTCTAAAGTAGTGTAGTATTCTAAATGACAGTGTAGTATTCTAAATGACAGTGTAGTGTTCTAATGTAGTGTGGTGTTCTAAATGACAGTGTAGTGTTCTAAATGACAGTGTAGTGTTCTAAAGTAGTGTAGCGTTCTAAATGACAGTGTAGTGTTCTAAAGTAGTGTAGTATTCTAAATGACAGTGTAGTATTCTAAATGACAGTGTAGTGTTCTAAAGGACAGTGTAGTGTTCTAAATGACAGTGTAGTGTTCTAAAGTAGTGTAGTATTCTAAATGACAGTGTAGTATTCTAAATGACAGTGTAGTGTTCTAAAGTAGTGTGGTGTTCTAAATGACAGTGTAGTGTTCTAAATGACAGCGTATTGTTCTAAAGTAGTGTAGCGTTCTAAATGACAGTGTAGTGTTCTAAAGTAGTGTAGTATTCTAAATGACAGCGTATTGTTCTAAAGTAGTGTAGCGTTCTAAATGACAGTGTAGTGTTCTAAAGTAGTGTAGTATTCTAAATGACAGTGTAGTATTCTAAATGACAGTGTAGTGTTCTAAATGACAGTGTAGTATTCTAAATGACAGTGTAGTGTTCTAAAGTAGTGTAGTATTCTAAATGACAGTGTAGTATTCTAAATGACAGTGTAGTGTTCTAAAGTAGTGTGGTGTTCTAAATGACAGTGTAGTGTTCTAAATGACAGCGTATTGTTCTAAAGTAGTGTAGCGTTCTAAATGACAGTGTAGTGTTCTAAAGTAGTGTAGTATTCTAAATGACAGTGTAGTATTCTAAATGACAGTGTAGTGTTCTAAATTACAGTGTAGTGTTCTAAATGACAGTGTAGTGTTCTAAAGTAGTGTAGTATTCTAAATGACAGCGTATTGTTCTAAAGTAGTGTAGCGTTCTAAATGACAGTGTAGTGTTCTAAAGTAGTGTAGTATTCTAAATGACAGTGTAGTATTCTAAATGACAGTGTAGTGTTCTAAAGTAGTGTAGTGTTCTAAATGGCAGTGTAGTGTTCTAAAGTAGTGTAGTATTCTAAATGACAGTGTAGTATTCTAAATGACAGTGTAGTATTCTAAATGACAGTGTAGTGTTCTAAATGACAGTGTAGTGTTCTAAAGTAGTGTAGTATTCTAAAGTAGTGTAGTGTTCTAAATGATAGTGTAG
>NW_025549260.1:0-15778 GCF_905237065.1 Salmo salar | reverse complement strand
AGTCATTTAGCAGACGCTCTTATCCAGATCGACTTACAAAATGGTGCATTCACCTTTATGATATCCAGTGGAACAACCACTTTACAATAGTGCATCTAAATCTTTTAAGGGGGGGATTAGAAGGATTACTTTATCCTATCCTAGGTATTCTTAAAGAGGTGGGGTTTCAGGTGTTCCGGAAGGTGGTGATTGATCCGCTGTCTGGCGCCGTGAGGGAGCTTGTTCCACCATTGGGGCCACACACAGTTTTGACTGGGCTGAGCGGAACTGTGCTTCCTCAGAGGTAGGGGGGCCAGCAGGCCAGTGGTGGATGAACGTCAGTGCCCTTGTTTGGGTGTAGGGCCTGATCAGAGCCTGAAGGTATGGAGGTGCCGCCTTCACGGCTCCGAAGGCAATCACCATGGTCTTGTAGCGGATGCGAGCCTCAACCGGAAGCCAGTGGAGAGAGCGGAGGGAGCGGGGTGACGTGAGAGAACTTGGGAAGGTTGAGCACCAGACGGGCTGCGCGCGCTCTGGATGAGTTGTAGGGGTTTAATGGCACAGGGCAGGGAGCCCAGCCAACAGCGAGCTGCAGTAATCCAGACGGGAGATGACAAGTGCCTGGATTAGGACCTGCGCCTGCTTCCTGTGTGAGGCAGGGTCGTACTCTGCGAATGTTGTAGAGCATGAACCCACAGGTCGGGTCACCGCCTGATGTTAGTGGAGAACGACAGGTGTTGTCAGGATCAACGCCAAGGCTCTTAGCACTCGGGGAGGAGGACACAAGGGAGTTGTCAAACCGTGATGGCGAGATCGTGGAAGGGGCAGTCCTTCCCCGGGAGGAAGCATTTGCCGAGGTTCAGCTTGAGCTGGTGATCCGTCATCCACACTGATATGTCTGACAGACATGCAGAGATGCGATTCGCCGCCTGGTTATCAGAAGGGGGGAAAAGGAGAAGATTAATTGTGTGTCGTCTGCATAGCAATGATAGGAGAGACCATGTGAGGATATGACAGAGCCAAGTGACTTGGTGTATAGACGAGAATAGGAGAGGGCCGAGAACAGAGCCCTGGGGGACAAGTGGTGAGAGCGCATGGTGCGGAGGACGACTCTCGCCACGCCACCTGGTAGGAGCGACCTGTCAGGTAGGATGCAATCCAAGCGGTGGGCCGCGCCGGAGATGCCCAACTCGGAGAGGGTGGAGAGGAGGATCTGATGGTTCGTGCAGTATCAAAGGCAGCAGATAGGTCTAGAAGGATGAGAGCAGAGGAGAGAGAGTTAGCTTTAGCAGTGCGGAGAGCCTCCGTGACACAGAGAAGAGCAGTCTCAGTTGAATGCCCAGTCTTGAAACCTGACTGATTAGGATCAAGAAGGTCATTCTGAGAGAGATAGCAGGAGAGACTGGCCAAGGACGCACTGTTCAAGAGTTTTGGAGAGAAAAGAAAGAAGGGATACTGGGTCTGTAGTTGTTGACATCGGAGGGATCGAGTGTAGGTTTTTTTCAGAAGGGGTGCAACTCTCGCTCTCTTTGAAGACGGAAGGGACGTAGCCAGCGGTCAAGGATGAGTTGATGAGCGAGGTGAGGAAGGGGAGAAGGTCTCCGGAAATGGTCTGGAGAAGAGAGGAGGGATAGGGTCAAGTGGGCAGGTTGTTGGGCGGCCGGCCGTCACAAGACGCGAGATTTCATCTGGAGAGAGAGGGGAGAAAGAGGTCAAAGCACAGGGTAGGGCAGTGTGAGCAGGACCAGCGGTGTCGTTTGACTTAGCAAACGAGGATCGGATATCGTCAACCTTCTTTTCAAAAATGGTTGACGAGTCATCCGTAGAGAGGGAGGAGGGGGGAGGGGGAGGAGGATTCAGGAGGGAGGAGAAGGTAGCAAAGAGCTTCCTAGGGTTAGAGGCAGATGCTTGGAATTTAGAGTGGTAGAAAGTGGCTTTAGCAGCAGAGACAGAAGAGGAGAATGTAGAGAGGAGTGAGTGAAAGGGATGCCAGGTCCGCGGGAGGCGAAGTTTTCCTCCATTTCCGCCGGCTGCCCGGAGCCTTGTTCTGTGAGCTCGTAGTGAGTCGCCGAGCCACGGAGCAGGAGGGGAGGACCGAGCCGGCCTGGAGGATAGGGGGGACAGAGAAAATCAAAGGATGCAGAAAGGGAGGAGAGGAGGGTTGAGGAGGCAGAATCAGGAGATAGGTTGGAGAAGGTTTGAGCAGAGGGAAGAGATGATAGGATGGAAGAGGAGAGAGTAGCGGGAGAGAGAGAGCGAAGGTTGGGACGGCGCAATACCATCCGAGTAGGGGCAGAGTGAGAAGTGTTGGATGAGAGCAAGAGGGAAAAGGATACAAGGTAGTGGTCGGAGATTTGGAGGGGAGTTGCAATGAGATTAGTGGAAGAACAGCATCTAGTAAAGATGAGGTCAAGCGTATTGCCTGCCTTGTGAGTAGGGGGGGAAGGTGAGAGGGTGAGGTCAAAAGAGGAGAGGAGTGGAAAGAAGGAGGCAGAGAGGAATGAGTCAAAGGTAGACGTGGGGAGGTTAAAGTCACCCAGAACTGTGAGAGGTGAGCCATCCTCAGGAAAGGAACTTATCAAGGCGTCAAGCTCATTGATGAACTCTCCAAGGGAACCTGGAGGGCGATAAATGATAAGGATGTTAAGCTTGAAAGGGCTGGTAACTGTGACAGCATGGAATTCAAATGAGGAGATAGACAGATGGGTCAGGGGAGAAAGCGAGAATGTCCACTTGGGAGAGATGAGGATTCCAGTGCCACCACCCCGCTGGCTCGATGCTCTAGGGGTATGCGAGAACACGTCGGGCAGACGAAGAGAGAGCAGTAGGAGTAGCAGTGTTATCTGTGGTAATCCATGTTTCCGTCAGCGCCAGGAAGTCTAGGGACTGGAGGGTAGCATAGGCTGAGATGAACTCAGCCTTGTTGGCTGCAGACCGGCAGTTCCAGAGGCTGCCGGAGACCTGGAACTCCACGTGGGTCGTGCGCGCTGGGACCACCAGGTTAGAGTGGCAACGGCCACGCGGTGTGAAGCGTTTGTATGGCCTGTGCAGAGAGGGAGAGAACAGGGATAGACAGACACATAGTTGACAAGCTACAGAAGTGTTGTTTCTTGTATTATTGTCTCCTGTGTCTTTAGAGAACTGTTTCACTTTGATATCCTTTTTCTTCTGTCCTGATTTTCTCTTTCTTTCTTCTGTTAACTAGATATTCTTTGTTGTTCTTCGTTAGCTAGCTAGCTTCTTCCAAAAGAGTCCCTAGCAACTGCTTAGCAACTGGTAAACAATTCAGCTTGCTAAGATAACTACAATTTTATGAAAAATAGTTATTTTCAAAAGCCTATCTTCTTTGTTTGTTGCTTGTTTTTTCTCCTATTCAGTATTGCAGTTTTCTTTTGCTTTTTTCCGATGTACTTCACTCTTAAAAACCATGTAAATTTCAATATTTGTAGGAGCTCATTTTTCAGCTGCTGCTGTGTTCAAATGATGCGAGAGCCCAGTTCCTTCAGTGGCACACACACACAAACACCTAATTACCTTCTCCTCTATAGCACTAATTAGGTGTTAATTCCTTGCACCTGCGGATTAAATGTATTTTTGCGTTGGCTAATGAATAAGACCCACCTGAAAGCATCACACAGCTTTATTAATGGCAGCATTCATATTCTCCCTGTGTGTGTAATGTTGAGGACATCAGATGCTGTTCAGACACGATGACGAAGGACCATGGATGGTGCATATTTTATAGGAGATCATTTCTATTTCTCCCATTTCTTCAGACAGTACCACCACCATGCCAGTACATTCCCTGACTATGTGTGTAACGTCAGGGACATCAGACTAGTCGTCGTTCAGCGGATGAAAAGGATGAATGGATGTTGCATATCTCAGAGGAGAGATGTTTTTCATTCTGTTAATTCCACTGCTACAGTACCACCATAAGTAGTGTTGCTAGTTATTCCCTGCCTGTGTCAAAGATCACAACATTGAAGCCTATTCAAGATCCAACAGATCTGCAGATGACGCAATCTCTACTGCACTACACACGGCCCGACATGGACAAAAGGAACATCAACATAAGAATGCTGTTCATTGTCTACAGCTCAGCGTTAAACACCATAGCGCCCTCCAAGCTCATCACTAAGTTAAGGACCCTGGAACTGAACACTTCCCCTTTGCAATTGGATCCTGGACGGGCCGCCCCAGGTGGTGAGGGTAGGCAACAACACATCCGCCATGCTGACCCTCAACACGGGGGCCCCTCTGCGTTACGTGCTTAGTCTCCTTCTGTACTCCCTGTTCACCCATGACTGCGTGGCCCCCACGACTCCAACACCATCATTAAGTTTGCCGACAACACGATGGTGGTGTGCCTGATCACCAACGCTGATGAGACAGCCTATAGGGAGGGGAGTCAGAGACCTGGCAGTGTGGTGCCCGGACAACCACCATTCCCTCAATGTCATCAAGAAAAAGGAGTTCATCGTGGACTACTGGAAACGGAGGGCCGAGCACCCCCATTCACAGCGACAGGGCTTTAGTGGAGCGGGTCGAGCGCTTTAAGTTCCTCTGTGTCCACATCACTAAGGATCAGTCACGGTCCAAACACACCAACACAGTCGTGAAGAGGGCCTGACAATGCCTCTTCCCCTTCAGAAGGCTGAAAAGATTTGGCATGGGCCCTCAGATCCTCAAAAAGTTCTACAGCTGCACCATTGAGAGCATATTGACTCGCTGCATCAATGCTTGGTATGGCAAACTGCTTGGCATCTGACCACAACGTACCACAAACAGTAATGCGTACGGCCCAGTACATCACTGGGGCCGAGCTCCCTGCCATCCAGAACCTCTTTACCAGGCAGTGTCAGAGGAAGACCCTAAAAATTGTCAAAGACTCCAGCCACCCAAGTCATTCTCTCTGCTATCACACAGCAAGCAGTACCGATGCACCAAGTCTAGAAACAACAGGACCCTGAACAGCTTCTACCCTCAAGCCATAAGACTGCTAAATAGTTAGTGAAATAGCTACCCGGACTATCTGCATGACCCCTTTTGCACTAACTTTTTGACTCATCACATACACTGCTGCTACTGTTTATTATATGTAACTTTATTCCTAGTATATGTACATATCTACTTCAATTACCTCGTACCCCTGCACATCCACTCAGTACTGGTACCACTAGTATATGGCCAAGTTATTGTTACGCATTACATATCTATTATTACGTGTTTTACTTTTCTATTATTTCTCTATTTTCCTCCTCTCTGCATTGTTGGGAAGGGCCTGTAAGTAAGCATTTCACTGTTAGTCTACATCTGTTGTTTACAAAGCATGTGACAAATACAATTTGATTTGATTTCATACACTGTAAAAAGTGGGATGAAGCCATTGTTCATCTGAAGAGGTTTAACTGATTGGAATGATTGAAAACACTCAGGTTCGTTCAACCTATTCTATTCAATTTGTCTGAAATCAAATAATTATTGGTCTATAGGTTAATCATTTAGTGCTATTAAATTGGCCTGTGTATATTTCGTTAGTCATCATGTATCTTATTTATCCAACTATCACAGGCGCAGCATACAGAACCTATTTTGAGCAGGATTTCTTCTGCAGCTCCTCAGCTGGTTGCTGATGAAGTAAAAACATGTGCTTTTATAAGCCCATTCATCCTAAATGCAATCACGTGTTAAAAACAGCTTTGGTGCATGACTAAAAATAGCTACTATTTTTATTTCTCAAATGGGATTTGCAGTGCACCTCCCATTCACCAATCAAGTGCAGGGAACAGGCTATCAGCGCGTCACCCACCACTTTACAATGTGAGCTGAAGGCAGTATGCATTTTGAAAACATACTTAATCGTTTAAAACCTGAATACTTACTGTCATATTATTAGGGATGTCTTGCCTTGCTCCAAAGTAGCCTATAGGCAAAATCCGACCAACATGGAGGCAATTCTTTTATAAAGACTTTATAGCCAGCGCATGAGTTTCATGTTTGGGGAAGCTTACAATTTATCCTACCATTTCTACCGTTCTGCGTGTCATTTATGATTTTCATATGCACATTTTTGTGGAACAGTTTCATTTCAATAATGTTTCATTTGTCAAAATCATTGTCACGTGGTTAATTATAAAAATCGGAATTAAAATGATACAAATTGAAAACTCAACTAATGCCAGATCAGCCAGCCTCTGCCATATGGACACATTGATACACCGTGATCCATTGGCAGCTAAAGAAATTATCGCATGGAACTTCATTGCCAATAGGCCAATGCAGCAGTAGGCCTATAACTTCCATTGATTTTCACATCGAGGATTGGTGATTATTTGAGGGGAGGATTGTTGTAAAGATTTTTCAAATAGCTTACTGTGAGAAACTATAGTTTTAATATATTATAATTCGCAATGGATGTTAAAAACCCCTTTCCTAAATGTCCACACTGTAGGCCAGGTACTCCTATGCGTGCTCAGTTGCGCGTGTAACCGATGTGAAATGGATAGCGAGGTGCGCTAATAGCGTTTCAATCGGTGACTTCACTCACTCTGAGACCTTGAAGTAGTTGTTCCCCTTGCCCTGCAAGGGCCGCGGCTTTTGTGGAGCAATGGGTAACGATGCTTCGAGGGTGGTTGTTGTCTGTGTGTGCAGAGCTTTGTTCGAGCCCAGGTAGGGGCGAGGAGAGGGACGGAAGCTAAACTGTTACACGCGCGCTCCCTCAACGTTATCAGGCCAGAGAAACCAGACACATGTTCATTGCTCACATTGAGCACTCCAAACAAAGGACAATGAAAACATTTACAAATCTCATAAATTATGGTTATGAAATAAACCAAAAACCTTTCCCAAGTGTAGCAGGTTTAGAACTCTGTAATTAATACATGCATTAACAGAAATGTATGTAACCAAACAAATGACAGGGATTAATGGTACATTTACTAATGGTGACATATGTAATGGGGAATTGACAAAAAACATTATAAAAAGGGCAAACAATTCAAATCAAATCAAATGTATTTATATAGCCCTTCTTACATCAGCTGATATCTCAAAGTGCTGTACAGAAACCCAGGCCTCAAACCCCAAACAGCAAGTAATGCAAGTAATGCAGGTGTAGAAGCACAGTGTAGAAGCACAACTCCCTAGAAAGGCCAAAACCTAGGAAGAAACCTAGAGAGGAACCAGGCTATGAGGGGTGGCCAGTGCTCTTCTGGCTGTGCCAGGTGGAGATTATAATAGAACATGGCCAAGATGTTCAAATGTTCATACATGACCAGCATGGTCAAATAATAATAATCACAGTAGTTGTCGAGGGTGCAACAAGTCAGCACCTCAAGAGTAAATGTCAGTTGGCTTTTCATAGCCGATCAATTCACACAATGAAGTCAAAAGCACAGAAACCAAAGGCACAATCCTAGTCATATTAGCAACCGATCCTAGTTATTGCATTTTTAGATTCCCCAACTTTCAACATTTCTAACAGAGATTTTCATCTCTGTTACATAAGGAACCGCTATCAGGTGCACTGTTTAGAATGGACTTTTCCCAGCTGCACTGTTTAAAATGGTGTTTTCCAGCAAATTGCATTTTAGCAAACGTTTGAAAATTATATTTTATTGGCTGCTTCATTACACGAGTTGCATGTTCTGTTAAAATGCAATACCATAATCCAGTGGCGACCCTTCAATTTATTTATATATTTGGGGTTTGCCCATTTTACATGTTATTTTGGTCTTGATACGTGTCACATATCAGTTTGCAAACAATGTAAAAAATAATATATCATTGAGTTAATAAAGCCGCATACAAACATGGTCTCTTTTTATTTTTAATTTTTTGAGTAAGGCAGCTCCAAAATGCTGGTGTTTCAGCCTAGCTCAGTGCTTTCTGTGGTGGTGGGGCAAGCCAGCAGAAAATATGGAGCATTGCGCCGTGATTGGCTCAGTGTCTGTCACTCATGGGGACACTACATCACCGCCAAGTCTAAGGGTAGAGCTAGAAAATTCTAGCCCCTTGGGTGCTGCCATAGAGTTACATTAGAAGTGCCCATCCAAGAAGGCTCAAGGTCATTGGCCACCAAATGACATCAAATCACGTTATATGTACAGTAGCTTTGATTGGACTGATCATGTCAACATCATACTTTCAAAATCTTAGCTAGAAGTCATCATCATGAATCAAGTCGACAATCTACTGGCAAATCCTTTTTAATCCTTGTCATATGAAGATAAATAATGAAGAGAAATTATAGATAAAACGTATCGGTGCTCATCAGCCATTGGACATAAACATTAAACAACAAGTTAGAAATCGCAAATTCAACAATGAGTGGTTTGGAAGGAATCAGTGTTACCGTTATAGTTATAGTGTTACCGTTATAGCGCAATTCATGTATTGTTTAGTGTTGTGTTGTGTAGTGGCTTTGCCGGCATGCATCCCACTTTTTTAAATGTTTGCCCCACCAAGATTTACATGCTAAAATAGCTACTTCCATAATCTAAATGTGATTTCTGTCATTCTAAGCACCATGGGTGGATGCCCTAATGAGTTATGCACTCACTGCATATGGGTCCGGTCATGTTGTCGGGCGCCACATTTTCGGAAACCCTCTAATAACGAGCGTGATATGTTAAGGTAGCCAATGCTTGGTTATGATATTGTGGCTACTAAATCTGAAAGACTTGTTGTCACGTCCTGACCAGCAGATGGAGTAGTGGTGTAGTATTTTGGTCAGGACGTGGCAGAAGAAGTCTGTATGGGTTGTCTAGTATGTCTGTTTCTGTGTTAGTCTTGTGACTCCTGATCAGGAACAGCTGGGGATCGTTGTTCTTGATTGGGAGTCATATATTTAGGAGTATGTTTGTCACTTGGGTTTGTGGGTGGTTGTGCTAACACTGTTAGTCTTTTGTTTGTACGTAGCATGGTAGCCTGTCGTGAGTTCGTGTTTATTGTTTTCCTGTGTATACTTTGCTTTAATTTATTATTCTTTACATTAAAAGATGAGTATCCACATTCCGTCTGCAGTTTGGTCCATACAACACGGCTTCAACTATTGTGACACTTGTGTAAAGAATATGTTTGGACATTATTTCAAGTTATTTCTTGATTTACAGGGTATTTATTTAATTGCTTGTAACTCAATGTAAGAAATTTGAAAAGGTCATTTCAAATTAAAGTAAATTTGGAACAAGATGAAATTTGTTCCATTTGTTATTTATTACGTTTAACCGAAGAGAAAAGTAAGTTGAGTGTTTAAAGAAATAGGTTGCAACTTGAAATATAGGTTTGGTTTTAATCAAATAAAACAGTTGGCATTGAATCATATATTTGGTTTCAACAAATGAGTAGTTTTCAAATGAGAAAACGAATTTACTTGTAACCAGTTGAAGTAATTTTTTTAGGTTGATCCAAAGAGGAATTTTTTACAGTGTAGTGTACACTCTGAGGGGAAAAAAGGGCTATCTAGAACCAAAAAGGGTTCTCCTATGGGGACAGCTGCAGAAACCTTTGGAACCCTTTTTCAAAGAGTTTAGTCATCCACTGATGTCCTATATGTCTTATCTGCTTTTCAAAAGGCCTGGGGTGGTCCTGATGACTATCTCAACAGATAAAAGTAATATTCCAAAAGGGCACAAACTGCTAAGAGCCATACATAATCTGAATTCTCCACAAAGGGAAGTGTTCAAGGACAATCCCTCCCTTGGTAAAGGGATTTACAGAGCCTTTGTTGTGCTGACAAGTTGAGAAGCATCGGTTTGTTAGAGCAAAGCTAGGGAAGAGAGAGGGAAGAGAAAGTCATGCATATTAAAAGGTGTGTCAGGGGAACGCTACGCAGGCAAAACCGTGTGTGTGTGTCTGTCTGTCTGTCTCTGTGTGGTAAGCTACGCAGGCAAAACTGCTGTTTTCAAAACACTACCAGGTAGGGAGTGTACTACTACTATTACTACTACAGTGCCAGAGAGAACACAATGAGCCCGTGGCAATGAGCTGACAGTGCAATTAGGCTTGATTACAAATGCATGAAGAGATAGCAAAACGCTTCTTCAATCACACAGATTTAAATAACACTGACAGAAAACACCATCTCACTGGTCTACTACTACAGTAGGGTTTCCAGAACTGCCCTTCTTCAGTTGAATGCACTGTTTGTCACTCTGGATAAGAGTGTTTACTTGCTAAATAACTTCATTTACATTTTAAAGTAACTGTCCAGTGAGAATCTCACTTTAAAAGTGTATATTCTGTTAACTCATACCCAAATAATGTTGTTAACTAGCCCTTTCATGCGTGAGTTCCAAATATCTCTAACGGTCGCCCCAGCGTGAGTTTTTTTATGCATGTGATGTTAGAACGTTCTCTCCATTTCAGAATGTGATTGTTACATAAACAACAACACTGAATGGCTCAGAGTGGGAGTGAGAGGTTACGTGATTGACTGCCTGCACGTGCCATTTGTATCAATAAATCACTATCAGAAAATGTTTTGTGTGGTATTATTGATATATTTACTATTTTATTCACGTTTTTCAATTACCGGTGATAAATCATGCGTTCCGATTTTTGCATAAATTGTAATGGGCACATAGTATGTGTGTAAAATAATGTTTTGAAGGTTGTACTGATTATGATGAGCTAAGCTAATTCCAGCTCTGTGTATGGAGCCATGTTTGTTGACATACAATGCATTCTGGGTTTCACTTGATCGTTTGTCGGACCAAAGATGCTATAACAAAATGAGGTGAGTAAGGGTTCACTCATATTTTGAGAACTTCAGGAAGTGAATGTGGGATGTGAACGATGGTAGACGACACACTCCTTCAACATGCATACTATAAACAGACCAAACTAATCTTGTCTTCTCTTATTATCTTTGGTTTCTGTGAGGTAAAAAAGCATGGCTGAGCGCTGAAACTAATCGTCGGATTACTTTTGATTTCTAGAAAGTGTTTTACTAAATTATTTTGATCAACGGTGAGCTCACCCGTGATGTGATTAATTATACATAGTAATTGCTATTAGCTAATTCATAGTGTAGTTTATGTCAGCCGAGAGTTAGAAAATATGACCGCTTGTGTTGCGTCAATCTTTCCTCAGCGCTAGGACAAATGTAGCCTACATTTTTCCGGTTAGGATGATTGTGTTATGCTATAGATACTTCTGTGAATATCTGAACATTGCATCCAGAAATAAACTGCTCACATTCTGGACATAACTTTGTAAGGACTGTATTTGTGTAAATAGTTTCTGAAAAAAAGTGTGACCAGATCAAATGCTGATTGTTGCGTCATCCGAAACTGGCCGTTCTAAATGAGTGTTCTAATCACACGGGGTGTGATCGTACGCTTCAGGGACCACTGTAGAACGATCACACCATGTGTGATGGTATGTGTGAAAGGGCTAGTCCTATACAATTATTTGTTGCCAAAGCATAAATTAAAGAAAGAACACTTTTAAAAAACACACCTCAAACTTGTATGTCAAACAGACTGTTTAAAAATGCTTGCTATTTCCTCATATAATGTGATGTTTAATTGTCATGAATATATTTCATGACCGCTATACACCCACACCATTCTGTTGTTGGGATACTCCCACACTATTTAAACACAGAAAAGCAGCTTTTTAACATACTTAATAAAAACATTTTGTAAGGATTTTTTTCACTCATATTGTAATAATAATAATAAAATTATATACTTCATATTCATCATCTCCCAGGACCACCCTAAGATCAACATGTGTAAATGTTACGTTTCTAGGTGTTGTAGTAAAAGTTGGAGGAAGATACGTGTTTCCAAGGTGTGCATCATGTGATTTTAATCCATTATGAATAGGCGTTGCCTACTAATTGTCTACTAATTGGTTGATGTCATTGGAAACACTTCTCTTCCTTTATCTTTTATACTACAAAACATAGAAACGCCGCAATCTTCACATATGTTGATGTTAGGGGTGGTGCTGAGATGATGAATATGAAGTTAAAAACATTTGAAATGTTCCTTTAATTATTGGCAATGAAAAACACTGGACAGTGACTTTAAATGATCAAATGTAACAACCTCCTTGTTAACAGTGGTGTACTGTACAGCTGACACCATGCAGGTCCCTCCTGGCGATCCCTTCCTGTTGCATCCTCATATCCTTATTCATGTCGCTTTTATCCTCCATCCATGACTTGTAAAAGGACAACAGGACATTTTATTGGCCCCCTGCCTGCTGCCTCCAGCAGACATGTTGAGGACAGACAGTGACAACCACAACCACTGCTGTAGTACACCATTTCCATAGCAGTGGAGGCTGGACTGGTTGTTAGTCATTAGAACATTTTTACAGTGTGTTACAGTGTGTATCGTATCCACTAGGGTTGCACATTTTGGGGAATTTTCAGAGATGGAAAATGTCCATGTGAATTAACAGGAATATATGGGAAATAACGGGAATATAGGGGAGTTAACAGGAATATATGGGAATTAGCGGAATTATATACAAATTAATATTAATACCATTTAAATGTAGATGTTTTTTGCATTGGATATATTTACCATATCATATGGAGACAGAAACATAAACCTTTACCTTATCATAAGTAGACATAATTGCAAATGATGAAATCCTTCCAATAGAAATTTTAAAAAACAATTTAGTTGCGAATTGAACTTTAATTATGACTCTTCACATGGGATGATTTCACTGAACAACAAAAGAAAGGGAATATTGAATGATCCCCAATGATCCATCGCATCTCCCAAAAACATTTTCTACATACACATGTAAAATGATAGTCTAGAAACTAAAGCTTTGGTTGTCTTCCTGTCAGGCTTCCATGTCTTCTCCCTGGACCTCCTCAATGTCCACCTCTTGAACATCAGACTCTGAGGCCTCATCTTCACTGCCACTTTCCAACCTTGTTGAGGATGGCTCGTTGTCAAGCTCAAAAAGCCTCAAATTTGCCCAGATGGCCACCAATTTTTCAACCCTTGTATTGGTCAGCCTGTTGCATGCTTTGGTGTGTGTGTTCCCAAACAAGGACCAGTTGCACTCTGAGGCGGCTGATGTTGGTAGGATTTGGAGGATGATGGATGCAACAGGGGAAAGAGCCTCAGATCCACAAAGTCCCTTCCACCAGGTGGCTGATGAGATATCCTGGCACGACTGTCATATTGCATCTCCATCCCAAAGCCCTTGCTTGGAAGTGTACTTCGCCAGACTGCCAAGAACCTTGCCCTCATCCAGGCCAAGGTGGCGAGACACAGTAGTGATGACACCATAGGCCTTGTTGATCTCTGCCCCAGACAGGATTCTCTTGCCAGCCTACTTGGGGTCCAACATGTATGCTGTGGCATGTATGGGCTTCAGGCAGAAATCTTCATGCTTTTGTTGTATTTCAGAACTGCAGTTTCCTCTGCTTGGAGCAACATTGAAGTGGGCAGGGCAGTACGGATTTCTTCTCTTACATCTGCAAGCAGAGTCTGAACATCAGACAGGATGGCATTGTCTCCCTCAATCCGTGCAGTGGCTACTGCTATTGTCACGCCCTGATCTGTTTCACCTGTCCTTGTGATTGTCTGCTTTTCTATTCTCTTTTACTAGTCCTCCCGGTTTTGACCTTTGCCTGTTTTTCTGGACTCCATTCCCGCCTGCCTGACCATTCTGCATGCCCTGACCTCGAGCCTGCCTGCCATTCTGTACCTCTGGAACTCTGAACTGGTTGTGACCTTTTGCCTGTCCATTACCATTTTCTTGCCTACCCCTTTTGGATTGTTAATAAACATCTTGGACTCTAACCATCTGCCTCCTGTGTCTGCATCTGGGTCTCGCCTTGTGCCCTTATAGCTATAGGTTTCAGGAGTTTCAGGCTGCTTACCACTCTCTCCCAAAATACATAATCCAGGAGGATCCTCTCGATGGGGCTGTCCATATCGGCAGACTGTGATATGGCCATTTCTTGGAGAGACTCCTTCTCCTCCAGGAGACTGTCAAACATGATGACAACAACACCCCAATGGGTGTTGCTGGGCAGCTTCAATGTGGTGCTCTTATTCTTCTCACTTTGCTTGGTGAAGTAGATTGCTGCTATAACTTGATGGCCGTTCACATACCTAACCATTTCCTTGGCTCTCTTGTAGAGTGTGTGTCCATTGTTTTCAGTGCCATAATGTCCTTGAGGAGCAGATTCAATGCATGAGCAGCACAGCCAATGGGTGTGATGTGAGGGTAGGACTATACTTTAGACCAAGCATCCTTCATGTTCGCAGCATTGTCTGTCACCAGTGCAAATACCTTCCATGGTCCACGGTCATTGATGACTGCCTCCAGCTCATCTGCAATGTAGATACGGTGTGTCCATTGTCCATTCTGTCTGTGCTCTTGTAGAATACTGGTTGAGTGTTGGAGGTGATGTAGTTAATTATTCCTTGCCCACGAACATTCGACCACCCATCAGAGATGATTGCATTACAGTCTGCTTTCTCTATGATTTGCCTGACCTTCACTTGAATTCTGCATCCAGCAAATTAGTAGATAAGCATGTCTGGTTGGAGGGGTATATGCTGGGTGAAGAACTTTCAGAAATCTCTTCCAATACACATTGCCTGTGAGCATCAGAGGTGAACCAGTTGCCTACACAGCTCGAGCAAGACATTCATCAGCATTTCTCTGACTACATTCCTTCATTGAGTCAAAACTTCTGATTCCAGGAAGACCATGAGCTGTTGCTATCGATAAGGTGTCTGATTCATCATTTTCACCTCAAATAGAAGTAGAGGGACTTTTGTCAGAGGTTGCTTGTTGTGAGCGCTGAGGGAACTTTCTGCACTTGGCCAGATGATTCTACCATCTTTGTTGCATTCTTCACATATGATTTGGCACAGTATTTGCTAATGTACACAGCCTTTCCTTCTACATTAGCTGCAGTGAAATATCTCCAGACATCAGATAGTGCCCGTGGCATTTTCCTGTATAGATGAGAATTAAAAAATAAAATAAAATCCCAAATACAATTCCATGTACAGATAAAGTTAAGCAGTTAGATTAAACAACTCCTATGTAAGATACATCTTTTAAAATGAAACATGTATGGAAACAGGTGAATTAACACTCTTCAGTTAGCAGGCTCAAGCAAACTAAAACCCACATGGTAGCAAAAACTATGATTTAAACACACTTTTATTTATATATATATTTTTTTTACCCTTTTTTTCTCCCCAATTTTGTGGTATCCAATTGACAGCTACAGTCTTTTCTAATCGCTGAAACTCCCGTAAGGACTCTGGAGAGGCGAAGGTTGAGAGCCGTGCAACCTCCGAAACACAACCCAACCAAACCGCACTGCTTCTTGACACAATGCC
This sequence comes from Salmo salar, assembly GCF_905237065.1. Classification (NCBI taxonomy): domain Eukaryota; kingdom Metazoa; phylum Chordata; class Actinopteri; order Salmoniformes; family Salmonidae; genus Salmo; species Salmo salar. The sequence continues at coordinate 449 of NW_025549260.1, read as the reverse complement.
CACATAACCCGAAAGCCAGCCGCACCAATATGTCGGAGGAAACACCGTACACTTGGCGACGGTGTCAGCGTGCACTGCACCCGGCCCACCACAGGAGTTGCTAGTGTGCGATGGGACAAGGACATCCCTGCCGGCCAAACCCTCCCCTAACCCGGACGACGCTGAGCCAATTGTACGTCGCCCCATGGGTCTCCCGGTCGCAGCCAGCTGCGACAGAGCCTGGACTCGAACCCAGCATCTCTAGTGTCACGGCTAGCTCTGCGATGCAGTGCCTTAGAACACTGTGCCACTCGCGAGGCCCGATTTTAACACACTCTGCTGTAGGCTACTATTTACTAGTTAACAAAAAATCATGTATGTCAAATAAAATATATTCACCCCACCCAGTATTGTAATCAAAACTTACCAGAAAGCATGTAGTCCTTGGCTCAGACAGTGTAGTAGTGTGA
>NW_025549259.1:0-12242 GCF_905237065.1 Salmo salar | reverse complement strand
AAATCACCCACAAATCACACACACAAACACACCCTAATATATGGGACTCTCAATCAAAGGCAGATAGACAACACCTGCCTTCAACTGAGAGTCCCAACCCTAATTAACCAAACATAGAAATACACACACCAGACTAACCATAGAATACAAACACATAGACCATCAACCAAAACCCGGAAATACTAAATCAAACACCCTTTACACAAACACACCACCCCGAACCACATAAAACAAATACCCTCTGCCACGTCCTGACCAAACTACAAAAACAATTAACCTTATACTGGCCAGGACGTGACAGTACCCCCACAAAGGTGCTACCCCAGAAGCACCTTAACAAAAAAATAACCCCAAGCAACACCAAAAAAAATCCCCTTTTCTAAAGGGAGGGAAGGGAGGGTGGCTGCCGTCAACGACGGCACTGTGCTACACCCCCCCTCCCCAACCCACCTATTTCTGGAGGTGGCTCCGGCTCAGGCCGTTCCAGGCTGTCGGGCCACTCTGGCATCGCCGGGGGGCAGTCGGGCCAGTCTGGCATCGCCGGGGGGCAGTCGGGCCAGTCTGGCAACTCGGGGCAGTTCAGCGCAGTCTGGCCACTCCGGCAGTTCAGCGCAGTCTGGCCACTCCGGCAGTTCAGCGCAGTCTGGCCACTCCGGCAGTTCAGCGCAGTCTGGCCACTCCGGCAGTTCAGCGCAGTCTGGCCACTCCGGCAGTTCAGCGCAGTCTGGCCTCTCTGGCGACTGTTGACTGGCGGGCAGCTCTGACGACTGTTGACTGGCGGGCAGCTCTGACGACGACTGTTGACTGGCGGGCAGCTCTGACGACGACTGTTGACTGGCGGGCAGCTCTGATGACGACTGTTGACTGGCGGGCAGCTCTGATGACGACTGTTGACTGGCGGGCAGCTCTGATGACGACTGTTGACTGGCGTGGCTGGGTTGACGCACTTGTAGCCTGGTGCGTGGTGCTGGTACTGGGCTTACCAGATTATGAACACGCACCTCCAGGCTAGTGCGGGGAGCGGGAACAGGACGAGTTGGACTGGGTTGACGCACTTCCGGGTCCGCACGAGAGACAGGAGCTGGAAACCCAGGGCTATGGAGGCGCACAGTCGGTCTCGATCTTACCTCCTGCACAACCCGTCTTGGCTGGATGGAACTAGTAGCCCTGTACGACCTGGGTGCTCATACAGGGCAGACTGGGCTGTGCAGGGGCCTGATGGTAGCCGTGCGTAGAGCGGGAGTTGGGTAGCCTGGTCCTCGGAGGCGTACCGGCGACCAGATGCGCTGCGCAGGCATCCTCCTACCAGGCTGGATGCCCGCTCTAGCACGGCACCTGCGAGGGGCTGGAATAACGCGCACCGGACTGTGCGTGCGTATGGGTGAAATAGTGCGCTCCTCAGCGAAACATAGCGCTCTCCACCCCATACGCTCCTCCATATAACCACGGGTAGCTGGCTTCCGGCTCTTCTTACGCCTAGCCAAACTACCCGTGTGCCCCCCCAAAAGAATTTCTTGGGGGTACCTCTCGTGCTTCTCCCTCAGCGCGTACTTGGCCTCGTACCTCCGCCTCTCTGCCTTGGCTGCCTCAATTTCCCACTGCGGGCGGCGATAATCCTCAGCCTGGTGCCAAGGTCCGGCCCGTCCAGAACTTCCTCCCAGGTCCACTTCTCCCGCCAGTCCAACTCGAAGTCCCTCTGCTCCTTCTTCTGCTGCTTGGTCCATAGTTGGTGGGTGATTCTGTCACGCTTGTCGTCGGTAATGGAGGACCAAAACGCAGCAGGTATGTGTATGCTCATCTTGAGATTTATTAACTTCCAAAATGAACGTACAAAATAACAAAACAAATGACCGAACGAAATACAGACAGTCTGGTCAGGCACAAGGCTAAACTCAGAACAATCACCCACAAATCACACACACAAACACACCCTAATATATGGGACTCTCAATCAAAGGCAGATAGACAACACCTGCCTTCAACTGAGAGTCCCAACCCCAATTAACCAAACATAGAAACACACACACCAGACTAACCATAGAATACAAACACATAGACCATCAACCAAAAACCCGGAAAAACTAAATCAAACACCCTTTACACAAACACACCACCCCGAACCACATAAAACAAATACCCTCTGCCACGTCCTGACCAAACTACAAAAACAATTAACCTTATACTGGCCAGGACGTGACATCATCCTTTATTTAAACCCAGATGAACGTGAACCTCTTGATATTCTGCCAGATGCTCTACCACTTAACTATGCCTTCAAACCCCTTATAACCCTAACAGTTAGCCCTCTTAATTCAACTCAATTTATTCCAGAGGAGCAATAATAATTTTTATTTCATTGAATTTAATTTCTCTATCTCCCTGTGTAGGTGCAGAGTCAGTTCCCTCACCTCGGCGTCTGAGATGGAGACCCGTTTGGACTCCACGGTGGGTCTGCGTACCACACGGGGGAGACGTGAGCCCCTCCTGACCTCCCAGATGGTACGTGCCCCGCTCCTGTAGCGACAGCTTCCTCCCTGAGAGGTGTGGCCGCTGAGCAGGGCCCTTCTTAGCTCCTACTTGCTGAGCCCCAATCCTCACTCCATTGGCCGGTGAGCCGCCCGTCTCAGTGGTCGTCACAGTCACGGTGGCCATCATGGCGGTGAGGTCACTGCGGTCAGGGGTCATTGGGTCGGGGTCAGGGCTGAGGTCGTCCCTTCTGCAGCCCGGGTCGGTACTCACCGCCATCACTGGATGGAGGGATGGGGGAGCGCAGGACGAAGAGGAGGTGAGAGCCCACCAGCATCAACGTGGTGTGGGTCTGGGCCAGCCTGGGGGAGCACTGGATCTGCAGGGAACGGAGAGAGGCGAGAGGGATGAGTTCATATAGAGGAAATTATTTAAATTTATATTTCCATTTCACATTTGAAATGGAAGAGCTGGCCATGATGGCAGCTCAATAAAAAGCCATAGACCAAACACACTACTATGGTATGGATATCATATGAAATGAATGATATGGACATTGATATTGTATTATGTTCCATGATTAACAGGTAAGTGATAACAACCAGAACAATGTAATCTACCCAAGAACATGTATCACAATATACTGTGTAGTTTGATTGAGTCAAGTTCACATATCTAAAAAGGTCACACTGTCATGTATAGGAAGTTTATGACATTGTGCTCTGAGGACAGCCAAGGTAAATAACTACTGAAGGACAGTGTTTTGTCATCCAGACACCTCAGTGCCCCTCTTCTATCTCTCCTCTCTCTCTCTGTGAGAAGCTGATTGTTCCAGCAGGGCCGGCCAGCAGATTAAGTCGTCCAAGCGTGTGTGTGTGTGTGCGTGTGTGTGCCGTGTGTGTAGTTGTCTAGGCATGGGTGATCTAATTGAAATAAATGACCCTGTGATGAAAGTCAATCTAGGCCCAGCACAGTTAATTATGATCCATTCCTCTGGACATGCCTCTACTGTGAGTGTGTGTGTGTGTTAACACAGCTCTGATCAACAACATCCACTTTCTCATGCAATTACACCGAGTGTGTGTAGGTGTATGTGTGTGTGCTTGAACCTGTGTGACAATCACGGCAGATCTTTGTTCATTGTGAGCCCTTTTATCACAAATGTAAATCAGGGAAGTAGATAGTCATAGTGAGCTGGTATCAAAGCAAGGCTGTGCAGCCAGTTGGTTGATGTGTTGTTGTCTCTGCAGATGAGAGAACACAGATATGCAAAGTGGACCAGATCTACTCCATCCAGTTATCCATCCAAAGGCCAGGGAGGGAAGAAGAACTGACGACAAATCTCTCACGTTACAATCCTTCCATCTCAAAGAGCCCTTCTACATCTATCTTAGTCAGGGAGTAACACACACAGTGAGTAATGCACGCACGCACCCACCCACCCACACGCGTACACACACACGTACACGCACGCACGCACGCACGCACGCACGCACGCACGCACGCACGCACGCACGCACGCACGCACACACACACACACACACACACACACACACACACACACACACACACACACACACACACACACACACACACACACACACACACACACACACACACACACCTCCTTAGTGAAAAGCTGCTCTGTGAAGGTGATTAATGCTTTTACCTCCAAGAGCTCAATGTGTCCACCTCTTTAGGGTTGATAATCCAGAGAAAGGGGCTTGATTGGATATAAAATGGTGAATCTATTTACAATAACCTTTGTGAGGAGTTTCAGTTGTCTGAATATCAATACTCTTTTAGAGGTTACATTTAGAGTAGTGAATTGGGACATCGTCATCTTCTGCTATTCCTGAGATTTCTCAGGACACGAAAACCCTATCCGTTTAGTTGGACTAAGAGTGCCTCATATTCTAAAATAGCTGAGTGCTCCAGTTTTAACTTGGGTCAAATTATTTCATGCCGCATTTTATTTTTCACCAGGGCAGTCTTGGCTCCATGTCAATTGGAGTCTTTTCACAGAAACATACATGTTTGATTTTATCAAGTATCACTGCCTCTTTCTCACTCACAACAAGCACGGCAGGACACACATATCAGGGGGGAAATAAATATGGCGTTCTCTTTTCCACAAAGGGGAAGGCAATTTGTTTCCATCCCTGGAGGGATAACAGTCAGGGCTTTTTGAAATGGAGAACTCTGTGCTTCAGCAGACAGTGTCCATTTAAGTGTGTGTGTGTGTGTGTGTGTGTGTGTGTGTGTGTGTGTGTGTGTGTGTGTGTGTGTGTGTGTGTGTGCGCCACATGAAAAAACACTTCAGCTCAATATAGAATACTACAGTACTTAGAATTCTGAAGTAAACAGTAGTATACTGTTCTACACAATGTAGTATACCTTGATCATGTGTAGTACTTACTGTAGAATTTTGTAGTATACTGTTGGAATACTATAGTACACTACAGTCCACAAAAACACTACAGTAATTACTATAGTGCATACAATTTCTTTTTTATATACTACAGTGTATACTATAGTATTTTAAAATAGTATACGATAGTATTTGTTCATGTGGGTGCCAGCATGTGTACGTGTGTGTGTGCTTGCGTGCGAGCGTTTGTGTGTATATGTGTGTGTGTGCGGGCGTACTTGTCGACCCCACCATGACAGTTCCCTCACAGTGGGCGGGCAATCTCAGTCCTGAGGGCTGGCTGCTTGTTGCCCCTGACAACCATTAATGTGGAGGATATTGACAACGCACACATGAATTCAACCAAAATATTACAGCTTATAGCTTCCAATGTTCCCCGGTCTGATAACTGTTGTTCTACATAAAGTTGGGAAAGCCTTTTAATTGATTGTGATGGTGGTTGAGGCGGAGAGGAGTGGCGGACGCAGGGGAGGGAGAGAGTTAGAGACAAATACCATTGACTCTTGACCCCATTGAAAAGCCACTTACTGGTATTAACCGTTCTCTATTAGCTACAGCAGCACTCTAGTCTTCAGGAACCATTCATAGGGACTGAGCCTATCAGGGAATGGTATTCATATGTCAGGGAGAGAAAGAGTTCTAAACAAGAGGATGTGATGACTTTTAATAAACAAGAGGATGTGATGACTTTTAATAAACAAGAGGATGTGATGACTTTTAATAAACAAGAGGATGTGATGACTTTTAATAAACAAGAGGATGTGATGACTTTTAATAAACAAGAGGATGTGATGACTTTTAATAAACAAGAGAACTGTGATGACTTTTAATAAACAAGAGAACTGTGATGACTTTTAATAATTATTATTTGCAATGACAACCCGTACAGAAAACTTGCTGAAATCTTGGTGTTGAGGTCAAAAGTGTTGTATCTGAGTATTGATTCAAGTAGGGTTAACACCAGCGGGATTGAAATTGACACCACCTGCAGTGAATAAATGAAGTGTTATTTTAAATCACAATGGAATCACCACCGCGTGGTGTTGTTAATCGGCTGTGTTGTCACTCTCTCAGAGGGAAAAAGACATGGGAGGGGCCTCCTTATTATATCATTCCCAGTATGCTTTGTTGCAGGTTGCTTTTTAGAATAGTGAATTTTAATATCTATGTTTCTGCATGCACATTGATTGATACATTGATCTAATACTACACAAAGATAAATAACATACATTTTTCTAAACTAATCCAATCTGTAAGTGGTTGGACTTATTTCACCTGTTTTTGAGATGGTTGTTCCAGTTTTATGGTTTAGGTAGTCTCATTTATCAATCTTCCCTACCTTGGTAGCAGTGCACCTCTCCGTTTTGGAATGTTTCGTTCCCGGAACTATTTGGCCGGATCCGGTACCTCTCGCAGCATGAAAAATAATTGTCACTTTTTGCAGTGTAAAAATGTGAATAAAGGTGATCAAAGTTCATTCAATTTGCCTCTCTTAGATATTTTTTTTTTTATTATGTGAAAAAGTAGATTTTCAGCCTGATATTCTAAGAGTTGATTTTGGTTTGGTTGGCCGGGGATTATGATTTGCGTAACATTGTAACCTATGTTTTGACTACCTTTGATTACCTCCCCTATATCTGTCTGTTCCCCGCTTCAGCATTGATTGTGATATGTCCTTGTTTACCCGTGTGCCGACGCTGTTCTTGTCTTGTTCCATGTCTGTTCCGAATAAATGTGTGACTATAAATGTGTGACTACCCTGCTTCTCTACTCCAGCGTTGGTCCTTACATATCTCCAGCGTAGCACTTAATCATTTCATTATAAAATCATAGCCTTGCAAAGGGTTCAGGAGGAGCTGCAGCAACCCTGATAAATTTAAATTCAATTGCCAAAGTGATAGAATAACTGTTCTGTTCAGAAATAAATGAAATAATTCAGAATAGCCTACTACACCATGAAAATGCCCATAATTTAGCCACAGAGGATCAACAGCTTATTTTTAAAAAATAGCCTTGCTGTGGATTGTGTGTAGCCCAATAACAAGGCATAGCCTACAGTCGGTAACGCACGGCAAATCTGTCAGTGAACAGCATGCAGACAAAACAGGCCTTTTGCAATATTTCAAATATTGGAAACCAAATGGCTCCTGCTGAAAAGAGAAGACTCTAATCTGTCTGCTGTAGACTAACAAAATATTTGATCAACTTCCAAATATTGTTTTGCAAAGTAAAACAAGAGCGAGATATAGGCTTTTGGCACGAATTCTTTGGCCATCACTGGTGAGTGAGCTGCGCATCATTGGGTGAGTCATTGAAACTGGAAAGCATGTTTAGGACTATAATTTCCTCCTCATATTGTAGCCTACAATATGTCTCCACACACCTAGGCCTAGGCTACTGATGGATTCAAGGTAGTTTCTATTGGTCTCATATTCTCAGTTTGTCAGTGTCAAAGTAGCTTGTCATTTCGATCATTTGCGCGGTATTAAAAAAACATTCTGCCATTCTGCCAAATGCATAAAATGCATTTCTAAAAAGGTCAAATGCACTACGCAAATGCGATGATATGCATGCAATGCTTTATTATAAAGGTGATTTTTTTGTCATGCGTTCCAGTACCCCCCAGAGCAACCCCCTACCACGCTCACTTTTTCCCCGGCACCTCCCAATTTACAAATCAAGCACTGCTTGGCAGTCATTCTAACTACAGCTGCGGGTGATTAAAAGTTTGAATTGTTGGCTAACCGAACTATAGCTGGATTACAATAGAAATTATATAACACTTTGCAAGCCGGCATAATGTGACCTGCCGATGGGGCCGCAAACCAGGAGTTTTAGACCATTGTGTTAGGGTAAAACTAGGCTGTCGAAGTATGGTATTGTCAAAATTAAGTTATGTATTGTCATAAATAATATAATTTTTATTATCAAATATTATATTAGGCACTCAATTGGTGAAGGCTATAGGACTGAAAGACACTAAATGCAACAATCATGTTTCTGTCACTAGCAAACACAGTCATGGGTGGTACTGGTACCTCTAAAATCACTCGAAAGGCACCCTGGGGAATAAATGTGCAAATAAGGCTTTACACCCTACAATGTTAAAACAACTACCCAAAACAAGTTACTAACAAGTTCCCTAACACTGAGAAAGTGCTAATTTAAGTCGGAATTTGAAACACACATTGTGTTAGGGACCCAACACTCTTGGGGTGTTAGTTTATCAAAAATTTGAAAAGTGTTAGTTTAACACTATTTGAGATGGTCACATATAATTTAGAAGAAAGTGGGTGTTAAACTTCCGATCACAAATTTGCTGTGTGGCAAGAGGCGACTGAAGCTAGCACAGAAGTGACTGAGGGAGGGGAATGGGAGCTAGGAGAAAAGTTTTTCACTTTCACACTACCACCACCAAACATATGGTGTAATTCCATATGGTTGAATACGGTTAATTGAGCAGTTCACATCTCCTCTGCTGTCTACAACTGAATAAAGCCATGATGAAAAAGCCAGAACAAATTGAAAAAGCCTGACATCATCGTGTGTGTGTGTGTGTCTGTGTTCTCCATGATGTTTAAGCATACATCAGGAGCCACAAGCTTCTTGTTTGAAGCACATTTGGGAACCATTTTAACCCCATTTGGGCTCCTCTACTTGCATCCAATCCAATCGAATAATAATAATAATAATAATAATAATAATACAAGCTTATTTTTTCATAGCATATTGTAGAGGCAGAGCAAAGGAAATGTATAAATAAATACATAATAGACGGTGGAAAAACTTAATGAGATCATTTTATGAATGAGAGCCAAATGTTATTTCAATCTTTCCACATCTTTCTCTCAATTCATATTGAAAGTACATTCATTCGCCAAACTAATTAGGAGGAGACGAAGAGAGTGCATACAGGTTCTTCTGATTGACACATGTTCCTCTATTAGCAACCCATATCTCCCTCCTGCTCTGTCTCAATTTGTCTTCTAAATTGGTTTGTTGTGTCCCAGGCAGCAAGTAAAGACTGCGAAGGCCAAAATGGAGATCATTTATAGGTTTTCAGAGCGAAACAGCTCTGAGCGGATAGCACCATGAATAAATCTCAATAATACTACTGATGAAAAAAAAAAAATTCATTGAGTTGTTTTTATGCCATAGCACGAATTGGAAATGAGGTTTTCTCGCTCCACGCTGAGTTGTTTTCTCACTGGGTTTCATTCCCAGTTGACAGCTGAGTCATTGATATAACACTGTGACTATATACATAGTGTGTATGTGTGTGTCTATTTCCTTGTGTATTAAAAAAGCCTCCTTTCTCTAGATAGCTGGAACTCAAGCTTGTACGTGACCTTGAAGGCTTAGACAGAAATGATCATGTTGTCAGCATGTAGTCTAATCTCCATCCACCAACACAAAACTCTCTCTACAGATTGGAGGGCAGTGGAGGTCATTCTCTCTTTCTCTTTTTCTCCCCTGGTATAATGAATGTGTGTTTGTGTGTAGAAAATCTATAAAAATGTTGATCACAGATAGCAGTGTGTTGGTGAATGAGGACCCCAGAGTACTGTATGCTGTTGATGTGATGGGTATTGATTTACAGGCTAGAAGCTCCTGAGGCGGAAGAGAGAGCACACTGACAGAAAGAACAGGCCTTCTGTGTCTACGGAGTATTACACTGGGACCAATTTAGCTCAGTCAAACTAGGCATTGGCATTTAAAATAATTTCACTATTCGAATAATATCATTATTCTTACCCCCCGTATATCCAGATAGTCGAAATACATGTGTTTTAAAAAAAACTTTGTTTAAACTTGGGAGAGAGGTGCCACAGTACAGGGACATTGAGAGTGAGCTAAATAAATGTCAATACTTGATACTAATGCTACATCTACCATGGTTACGGGGAGAGGCACAACACTAGAATCGCTACTAACGTTACAACTCCGGGAGCTATAGTACCAGTCAAATGTTTGGACACACCTACTCATTCAAGGGTTTTTCTTTATTTTTGCTATGAAATAACACATATGGAATCATGTAGTAACCAAAAAGTGTTAAACATGGCCTCCACTGCCCTGTAGAGAGAGTTTTGTGTTGGTGGATGGAGATGAGACTACATGCTGACAATATGATCATTTCTGTCCAAGCCTTCAAGGTCACGTACAGGACTGTTATCGCTACACAAAAGCCCACAAAAGACACACACACACACACACACACACACACACACACACACACACACACACACACACACACACACACACACACACACACACACACACACACACACACACACACTATGTTGGCCCGCCACACAAGGGACCATGAGATTGACCTTCCACTAAACAAGGGGAGCTGCTTTCACAGTCCTAATGCAACCAGGTTCTTTGTGTTTCGATTCCGCATGAGTCTTCCAGGCAGACAACAATTTTAACCATTCCCTTATACAGTGACCGTGTGTCTTTATCTAACCCTCAGACCAATACGCATTCCACAGTCGGGGCAAGCATTGTGCCCAACTAGCACACAGTCAAGCCCAGAGAAATTCCAATGACCAGACCCAAGAGAAAAATGTTGGCCACAACAACAGAGAGAAAGAGGGCACTGCTGATGCCTCTATTTAACCCAAGTGCCCAACAAAGCAAAGAGCACTACATGGGAAGCCTGCCAAGGCGTACTTCAGTTCTTAACACCCGAACAACAAACACAAAGGATTTCTCTTCTCCAAAGCTGTTTAAACTACTAAAGGACAAATGTTAGGAGTGAGAGAGAGGACACTGTAAGTGGATCACCACCCACTCCATTGTTCTAAATGGCAGGAAGACAATACTATCTTCAATGTTCATTAACAGATTGAGAAACATGGCTCAGAATCACCCTGATGTACAAGGTAACCCTAGCCTGGTTCCAGACCTATTGATACTATATAGCCAACTGCTATGGTCACTATTTGGAATAACAAGGGTTTGGCTAGCTATGCGGAAAAAAACACTCCCCATCTAATAGCATCAGATATTCAGCTCTCTTACTATGATCCCAGTGCTGAGAGTTGAGAAAGGAGGGGCTGGAGACAGGGTAGAGGAGGCTTTCTGTCGTCTGTCTAGAACCAGAGAGAGAGGCTGCTTTGCTACCTGTCCTCGTTACAACCCCCCGGGCCCAGCAGTTTGGACCAGGTCCGCATGGCTGCCTCATCTGTCACATCTCATCCCAGTCAGGGAGAGTATGTGACACATTAGGTGCTGGGGGACTAGGGGAGAGAGGGATCAAGAGATGGATGCTGAAGAAGAGGTGGAGAGGTGGAGGGTGAAAGCCAACACTTCCACATTAGATGCTGTGAGAAGGGGGGTGAGAGGGGATGGGGAAGGAAAGGTAAAAAGGTATATGGGAGGGGGGCAGGGGAGCTGTCCAGAATGACAGCCTGGCCTAGTGCTTGCTGACACATGTAGGAGAAGACCAGCCCTGTGGCATGCTTCATGCACAGAGGAAAGAGAGAGAAAGAGAGAGAGAGGGAGAGAGAGAGAAAGATGGGGATGGAGGTAAAGATGGAGAAAGAATAAAATAAGAGATACAAAAGATTGGCACAAAGAGTTTGTTCTCCTCCATAACTTGTAGGGCTGCACAATTAATACAATTTTAATCAAAATTGCAATATTGACATGTGCAACATCCATATCGCAAGAGGCTGCAATTATGTTTTTAAGCACCATGAATTCAAATATAATAAGGGTCCCTATTAACCTTGGTTTCTACCCTGTCATAACTTCTACTGTACCTGTTTTTTCATTAGTTGTCATGCCAAACAACACCAACAGAAAATCAGAATGCTGAGGAGTATTTCAGTCTGTAATAAAGCCCTTTTGTGGGGAAAACATTGGGAGTGATCTTAGACCATTCTTCCATATAGAACCTTTCCAGATCACTAACCAGGTTTCCATCCAACCTTTTTATGTGTGTAAAGTACATGTCGGAAAACAATGTAACGACAGTCCTGCTGGAAACAGAAAATGTGTCAGTAAACTTTCCAAATGTCGACAAAACAAAATACGCTAGACAAGGTGGGATCTGACGGTGCGAAAATGACGCTGGAAAACGCTTTTATGCGCAAATATTGATATAATAACCATCAAATTGAAGTAAACTTGAAGTCACGCGATGACATGTTGTGTGGTCGTCCCACAACGACTCGTCGGGAAAGCATGCAGTTTATTAGGCTACAGATGAAAGTGCAAGGTGATGAGCTTGATGCTCCTTTCCAATTAATATTGAGGGTCTTATTCTGGTGACATGATCATCGATGCTTGGCTGCCATTTGACAAATAAAAATAAGTCTTGCTATTTTGTCCA
>NW_025549258.1:0-19130 GCF_905237065.1 Salmo salar | reverse complement strand
GAACTGTATCCTGTATTGTAACTACTGACAACAGGGAACTGTATCCTGTATTATAACTACTGACAACAGGGAACTGTGTCCTGTATTATAACTACTGACAACAGGGAACTGTATCCTGTATTATACTGTAACTACTGACAACAGGGAACTGTATCCTGTATTATAACTACTGACAACAGGTAACTGTATCCTGTATTATACTGTAACTACTGACAACAGGGAACTGTATCCTGTATTATAACTACTGACAACAGGGAACTGTATCCTGTATTATAACTACTGACAACAGGGAACTGTTTCCTGTATTATACTGTAACTACTGACAACAGGGAACTGTATCCTGTATTATAACTACTGACAACAGGTAACTGTATCCTGTATTATACTGTAACTACTGACAACAGGGAACTGTATCCTGTATTATACTGTAACTACTGACAACAGGGAACTGTATCCTGTATTATACTGTAACTACTGACAACAGGGAACTGTATCCTGTATTATAACTACTGACAACAGGTAACTGTATCCTGTATTATACTGTAACTACTGACAACAGGGAACTGTATCCTGTATTATAACTACTGACAACAGGGAACTGTATCCTGTATTATACTGTAACTACTGACAACAGGTAACTGTATCCTGTATTATAACTACTGACAACAGGTAACTGTATCCTGTATTGTAACGACTGACAACAGGGACTTGTATCCTGTATTGTAACTACTGACAACAGGGAACTGTATCATGTATTATACTGTAACTACTGACAACAGGGAACTGTATCCTGTATTATAACTACTGACAACAGGGAACTGTATCCTGTATTATAACTACTGACAACAGGGAACTGTATTATACTGTAACTACTGACAACAGGGAACTGTATCATGTATTATACTGTAACTACTGACAACAGGGAACTGTATCCTGTATTATAACTACTGACAACAGGGAACTGTATCCTGTATTATAACTACTGACAACAGGTAACTGTATCCTGTATTATAACTAGTGACAACAGGGAACTGTATCCTGTATTATAACTACTGACAACAGGGAACTGTATCCTGTATTATAACTACTTACAACAGGGAACTGTATCCTGTATTATAACTACTGACAACAGGGAACTGTATCCTGTATTATAACTACTGACAACAGGGAACTGTATCCTGTATTATAACTACTGAAAACAGGGAACTGTATCCTGTATTATAACTAGTGACAACAGGGAACTGTGTCCTGTATTATAACTACTTACAACAGTGAACTGTATCCTGTATTATAACTACTGACAACAGGGAACTGTATCCTGTATTGTAACTACTGACAACAGAGAACTGTATCCTGTATTGTAACTACTGACAACAGGGAACTGTATCCTGTATTATAACTACTGACAACAGGGAACTGTATCCTGTATTGTAACTACTGACAACAGGGAACTGTGTTATACTGGGTGGTTCCAGCCCTGAATAATGATTAGCTGACAGCCGTGGTATACCACGGGTATGACAAAACATGTATTTTTACTGCTGTAATTTCTCTGTTAACCAGTTTATAACAGCAATAAGGCACATCTGAGGTTTCTGGTATATGGCCAATATACCACAGCTGAGGGCTGTATTTATCACGCTGGTATAAATGTGTTGGGAGACAGGCGCAGGAATGCCTAATAGGGGTTTTCATTTCCCAAATTACAGCGTGCACTGTAAAGGCACGAGGACGAAGACCAAACAAACACGTAACAAAACACAGGGTAGAAACCCAAACAAAAGTGCGAATAGTACCACGAATAAATAACACACACACAATGATTAACACACGGGACGAGACCCGTAATCATCTGCACAAAATACCTGGCACGAAAGCCAAAACACAGCACAGGTACTCACACGAACCAACAGACATTGTAACAATAATCGACATGACAACGGTAAACCAAGGACACACTTTGGTTTACCATTTACACACTTTGGTTTACCACACTAGTCTAACAGGAGATAGTGTCCTAGTGTCCTGTCCAGGGGGTGTACTGGTACATCAAGCTGTCTCACTACAGAAACAGGAGATAGACTAGTGTCCTGTCCAGGGGGTGTACTGGTACATCAAGCTGTCTCACTACAGAAACAGGAGATAGACCAGTGTCCTGTCCAGGGGGTGTACTGGAACATCAAGCTGTCTCCCTACAGAAACAGGATATAGACTAGTGTCCTGTCCAGGGGGTGTACTGGTACATCAAGCTGTCTCACTACAGAAACAGGAGATAGACTAGTGTCCTGTCCAGGGGTGTACTGTACATCAAGCTGTCTCACTACAGAAACAGGAGATAGACTAGTGTCCTGTCCAGGGGGTGTACTGGTACATCAAGCTGTCTCACTACAGAAACAGGATATAGACTAGTGTCCTGTCCAGGGGGTGTACTGGTACATCAAGCTGTCTCACTACAGAAACAGGAGATAGACTAGTGTCCTGTGTTTCAGTCATAAGGAGGATGGCAGCTAATTTATTACTTTCAAGCTCGGACAAATGGATTTGCTAGTTTTAGGCCCCAAGAAACAAAGAGATCAGTTGTCAGATCTGACAATGAATCTGGAAAGGTTGTGCGGTAGTATCAATTAAACTGTGAAGGACCTCTGTGTTACTCTGGACCCTGATCTCTCTTTTCACGAACATATAAAACATACTTTAAGAGCAGCTTTTTTCCATCTACATAACATTGTAAAAATCTGAGGCTTGGAAGCTTGTACGATTGGAGCCATCTCTGCTGCTGTGTTAATGTACCTCTCTCTCCTCTCCTCTCCTCTCTTCCTCTCATCCCCTGTTCAGAATCAGGTCTGGAAGCCTGGAAGATAGGAGCCATCTCTGCTGCTGTGTTTCTGGTCCTGGAGACCATCGTCATCATTGTCTACATCCTCAAGTGTCGTGACAAAACTAACAGGTGTGTCTGTAGGTAGAAATGAAACTAACAGGTGGGTCTGTAGGTAGAAATCAAACTAACAGGTGGGTCTGTAGGTAGAAATCAAACTAACAGCTGGGTCTGTAGGTAGAGATGAAACTAACAGGTGGGTCTGTAGGTAGAAATCAAACTAACAAGTGGGTCTGTAGGTAGAAATCAAACTAACAGGTGGGTCTGTAGGTAGAGATGAAACTAACAGGTGGGTCTGTAGGTAGAGATGAAACTAACAGGTGGGTCTGTAGGTAGAAATCAAACTAACAGGTGGGTCTGTAGGTAGAAATCAAACTAACAGGTGGGTCTGTAGGTAGAGATGAAACTAACAGGTGGGTCTGTAGGTAGAAATCAAACTAACAGGTGGGTCTGTAGGTAGAGATGAAACTAACAGGTGGGTCTGTAGGTAGAAATCAAACTAACAGGTGGGTCTGTAGGTAGAAATCAAACTAACAGGTGGGTCTGTAGGTAGAAATCAAACTAACAGGTGGGTCTGTAGGTAGAAATCAAACTAACAGGTGGGTCTGTAGGTAGAAATCAAACTAACAGGTGGGTCTGTTGGTATTGTACTAAGCCTGGAACAAGAGGTAGAGATGAGGGACTAGTAAAGAGTAGGAAATACATTACACATTCTACCTTAGAACTATGAAATATACTCATTCTGGAACATCTTAACGTGCTACCTTAGAACTATGAAATATACACATTCTGGAACATCTTAACGTGCTACCTTAGAACTATGAAATATACTCATTCTGGAACATCTTAACGTGCTACCTTAGAACTATGAAATATACTCATTCTGGAACATCTTAACGTGCTACCTTAGAACTATGAAATATACACATTCTGGAACATCTTAACGTGCTACCTTAGAACTATGAAATATACACATTCTGGAACATCTGAACGTGCTACCTTAGAACTATGAAATATAGTCATTCTGGAACATCTGAACGTGCTACCTTAGATCTATGAAATATACTCATTCTGGAACATCTTAACGTGCTACCTTAGAACTATGAAATATACACATTCTGGAACATCTGAACGTGCTACCTTAGAACTATGAAATATACTCATTCTGGAACATCTTAACGTGCTACCTTAGAACTATGAAATATACACATTCTGGAACATCTTAACGTGCTACCTTAGAACTATGAAATATACTCATTCTGGAACATCTCAACGTGCTACCTTGGAGATTGAGGTTAGAGTTAAAATGAGGGTTAAGGTTTCTTTCCAGTTTGTGGTTAGGATGCAGGGTTGATGTGTTAAACTGCGTCTCTGTGTAGCAGCCCAGCGAGGCTGTGTGAGGAGGGGCGTGTGGAGGTGGAGACAGGTACAGCACTGTGTAATGAAGATACTCTACCAGCCGGAGATGAAGAATGCCAACAGTGAGTCCTGAAGCTACATTACCTTAACATTATCCAGGCTGTATCACATCCGGCCGTGATTGGGAGTCCCATATGACGGTGCACAATTGGCCCAGCGTCGTCCAGGTTTGGCCGGGGTAGGCCGTCATTGTAAATAAGAATTGGTTTCTGACTTGCCTAGTTAAAGAAAGGTTAAACAAAATAAAAATAACTCCTGTTTTTGAATTACTTGGTTACTGAACACAACCCGGGTGTCCATCTCCAAACTGTAATCTACCCCCATTAACCCTTTAACTGTCTCTTCTTGAGAAACATGTTGAAACAAATATTCCACATTAAATTCCTATTGCTAACGACTCAAAAAATAACTTCCAATACTTCTTTTTTTTTTACAACAATGTTTACTTTGGAAATGAAAGAGGTCTACCAGGCGGTTTGAAAAGTCAAAAGAGGGTCATATCAATAATGCAGTATGAGAATGTCGATTTACATAGCATTTCTTTACTCATCTCAAGAATTGTGTATAAAACTACATTACCCATGATTCTTTGCTTATCATTTCACGGTTTATCAGAGTAAAGACTAAGGTTGTTTTGCTGCTAACAAAACCCTGCAGTCTGTCTTTTATTGTTGGGCTGTAACAAAACCCTGCAGTCTGTCTTTTACTCAATACAGATACGTTGGTGTCCTACCCTGGTTCTGAAGAGGTACAGGGAGTGCAGGCTTTAGTTCCAGCCCTGCACTGAAGACCACCTGATTCAACCAGTCCTCAAGATAAAAAGAAGCTGAATCAAGAGTGTTAGTGTTGGGCTGTAACAAAACCCTGCACAGCCCTGTAGCTCTTCAGAACCAGTGTTTATGACCACCGCCCAACACAACAACAACAACAGAAACATAGTGACATGTGCAGAATACAACAGGTGTAGACTTTACCGTGAAATACTTACTGACAAGCCCTTAACCAACGGTTAAATAGTAACAAGTCAATACTAGGAAGGTGTTCTTAATGTTTTGTAAACTCAGTGTATATCAGTGTACATTTGATCTATTACCTGTGTGTCTCAACATGGTTTCCTGCCTCTGAGTCTTGTGTACGTCAGTTCTAGGTCTGTTGATCTGTAGTCAGGGCCCAGGAGGTCACATGACATGAGTTAGCTGGTATTATACTGCCTTACTACAGACCTCAGTCCAGCCGAAGCCAGATTATTATACTGCCTTACTGCAGACCTCAGACCAGCTGAAGCCAGAGTATTATACTGCCTTACTACAGACCTCAGTCCAGCTGAAGCCAGAGTATTATACTGCCTTACTACAGACCTCAGTCCAGCCGAAGCCAGAGTATTATACTGCCTTACTGCAGACCTCAGTCCAGCTGAAGCCAGAGTATTATACTGCCTTACTACAGACCTCAGTCCAGCTGAAGCCAGAGTATTATACTGCCTTACTGCAGACTTCAGTCCAGCTGAAGCCAGAGTATTATACTGCCTTACTGCAGACCTCAGTCCAGCTGAAGCCAGATTATTATACTGCCTTACTGCAGACCTCAGTCCAGCTGAAGCCAGAGTATTATACTGCCTTACTGTAGAACTCAGTCCAGCTGAAGCCAGAGTATTATACTGCCTTACTGCAGACCTCAGTCCAGCTGAAGCCAGAGTATTATACTGCCTTACTGCAGACCTCAGTCCAGCTGAAGCCAGAGTATTATACTGCCTTACTGCAGACTTCAGTCCAGCTGAAGCCAGAGTATTATACTGCCTTACTACAGACCTCAGTCCAGCTGAAGCCAGAGTATTATACTGCCTTACTACAGACCTCAGTCCAGCCGAAGCCAGATTATTATACTGCCTTACTGCAGACCTCAGACCAGCTGAAGCCAGAGTATTATACTGCCTTACTACAGACCTCAGTCCAGCTGAAGCCAGAGTATTATACTGCCTTACTACAGACCTCAGTCCAGCCGAAGCCAGAGTATTATACTGCCTTACTGCAGACCTCAGTCCAGCTGAAGCCAGAGTATTATACTGCCTTACTACAGACCTCAGTCCAGCTGAAGCCAGAGTATTATACTGCCTTACTGCAGACTTCAGTCCAGCTGAAGCCAGAGTATTATACTGCCTTACTGCAGACCTCAGTCCAGCTGAAGCCAGATTATTATACTGCCTTACTGCAGACCTCAGTCCAGCTGAAGCCAGAGTATTATACTGCCTTACTGTAGAACTCAGTCCAGCTGAAGCCAGAGTATTATACTGCCTTACTGCAGACCTCAGTCCAGCTGAAGCCAGAGTATTATACTGCCTTACTGCAGACCTCAGTCCAGCTGAAGCCAGAGTATTATACTGCCTTACTGCAGACTTCAGTCCAGCTGAAGCCAGAGTATTATACTGCCTTACTACAGACCTCAGTCCAGCTGAAGCCAGAGTATTATACTGCCTTACTGCAGACCTCAGTCCAGCTGAAGCCAGAGTATTTTACTGCCCTTACCCTCTCTCTCTCTCTCTCTCTCTCTCTCTCTCTCTCTCTCTCTCTCTCTCTCTCTCTCTCTCTCTCTCACCCAGCCCCTCTCACTATCTCCCTCTTTCTCTCTTCTCCCTCTCTCTTCTGTCTCTCTCCCTCTCACTCTCCTCCTCTTTCCCCCTCTCCCCTCTCTCTCCCCCTCTCTCCCCTTCCTTCTCTATCTGTATTGTCTACCCTACTTGTATCTACTTTATGTTTCTTTAACCCATTCTACTTCCGTCTCTCCTCTAGAATTGCTGTTCTGGACCCGTGGGAACTGGACCCCTCTCAAACCCAACAGCAGCTGCAGCAGGAGGAGGATGAGGTAGAAATGAAGGATCTACAGCTCACCTCCATAGAGGACCTGGCCAACAGACCAGTAGATCCCTCACATGATGTCCAGACTTCAGTTCTATAGATCTACACAGACAGCTGACACTCTCCCTCCCTCTGTTCCTGTGTCCCTCTCCCCCTCTCTCCCTCCCCCTGTTCCTGTGTCCCTCTACCCCTCTCTCTCTCCCTCCCCCTGTTCCTGTGTCCCTCTCCCCCTCTCTCTCTCCCTCCCCTGATCCTGTGTTCCTCTCCTCCTCTCTCCCTCCCCCTGTTCCTGTGTCCCTCTACCCCTCTCTCCCTCCCCCTGTTCCTGTGTCACTCTCCCTCTCTCTCCCTCCCTTTGTTCCTGTGTCCCTCTCCCCCTCTCTCCCTCCCCTGTTCCTGTGTCCCTCTCCCCTCTCTCTCTCCCCTGTTCCTGTGTCCCTCTCCCCTTCTCTCTCTCCCTCCCCCTGTTCCTGTGTCCCTCTCCCCTTCTCTCTCTCTCTCCCTCTGTTCCTGTGTTCCTCTCCCCCTCTCTCCCCCCTGTTCCTGTGTCCCTCTCCCCTTCTCTCTCTCTCTCCCTCTGTTCCTGTGTTCCTCTCCCCCTCTCTCCCCCCTGTTCCTGTGTCCCTCTCCCCTTCTCTCTCTCTCTCCCTCTGTTCCTGTGTTCCTCTCCCCTTCTCTCTCTCCCTCTGTTCCTGTGTCCCTCTCCCCCTCTCTCCCCCTGTTCCTGTGTCCCTCTCCCCTTCTCTCTCTCTCTCCCTCTGTTCCTGTGTCCCTCTCCCCCTCTCTCCCTCCCTCTGTTCCTGTGTTCCTCCCCCATTCCTGTGTCCCTCTCCCCCTCTCCCTCTCCCTGTTCCTGTGTGCCTCTCCCCGTCTCTCCCTCCCCCCCATTCCTGTGTCCCTCTCCCCTTCTCTCCCTCCCCCTGTTCCTGTGTCCCTCTCCCCCTCCCTCCCTCCCCTGTTCCTGTGTCCCTCTCCCCTCTCTCCCTCCCCTGATCCTGTGTCCCTCTCCCCTTCTCTCCCTCCCCCTGTTCCTGTGTTCCTCTCCCCCTCTCTCTCTCTCTCCCTGTTCCTGTGTCCCTCTACCCCTCTCTCTCTCCCCCTGTTCCTGTGTCCCTCTCCCCTCTCTCCCTCCCCTGTTCCTGTGTCCCTCTCCCCTCTCTCTCTCCCCTGTTCCTGTGTCCCTCTCCCCCTCTCTCTCTCCCCCTGTTGTTCCTGTGTCCCTCTCCCCTCTCTCTCTCCCCTGTTGTTCCTGTGTCCCTCTCCCCCTCTCTCCCTCCCCCTGTTCCTGTGTCCCTCTCCCCCTCTCTCCCTCCCCTGTTCCTGTGTCCCTCTCCCCTCTCTCCCTCCCCCTGTTCCTGTGTTCCTCTCCCCTCTCTCCCTCCCCCTGTTCCTGTGTCCCTCTCCCCCTCTCTCCCTCCCCCTGTTCCTGTGTCCCTCTACCCCTCTCTCCCTCTCCCTGTTCCTGTGTCCCTCTACCCCTCTCTCTCTCTCCCCTGTTCCTGTGTCCCTCTCCCCTCTCTCCCTCCCCTGTTCCTGTGTCTGTCTTTAGATGTGTCTCAAATGGAACCCTGTTCCCTATATAGGCCAATAGGGCTCTGGTCAAAAGTAGGTCACTACAGTATATAGGGAACATGCTACCCTTTGGGACAGACCCTTACTATATCACCCACCACCCAGGCCTATGGGTGGGCAGTATACGTCTGGGTAACTGCAGCTCACTGTGAAAAAAAAAACTCTTCAGGATACACTTGAACGTCAACAACCAGATAGAATATATGTAGTAATCAGTCCTGTCCTGCATACCATCACCTCTACTGTTACTACTGTAATCAGCCCTGTCCTGCATACCATCACCTCTACTGTTACTACTGTAATCAGTCCTGTCCTGCATACCATCACCTCTACTGTTACTACTGTAACCAGCCCTGTCCTGCATACATCACCTCTACTGTTACTACTGTAATCAGCCTCGTCCTGCATACCCATCACCTCTACTCTTACTACTGTAATCAGCCTTGTCCTGCATACCATCACCTCTACTGTTACTATAGTAATCAGCCTTGTCCTGCATACTATCACCTCTACTGTTACTACTGTAATCAGCCCTGTCCTGCATACCATCACCTCTACTGTTACTACTGTAAGCATCCCTGTCCTGTGAACCATCACCTCTACTGTTACTACTGTAATCAGCCCTGTCCTGCATACCAACACCTCTACTGTTACTACTGTAATCAGCCTTGTCCTGCATACCCATCACTTCTACTGTTACTACTGTAATCAGCCCTGTCCTGCATACCCATCACCTCTACTGTTACTACTGTAATCAGCCCTGTCCTGCATACCATCACCTCTACTGTTACTACTGTAATCAGTCCTGTCCTGCATACCATCACCTCTACTGTTACTACTGTAAGCATCCCTGTCCTGTGAACCATCACCTCTACTGTTACTACTGTATTTATCCCTGTCCTGCATACCCATCACCTCTACTGTTACTACTGTAATTACAATTTACAAATGCCATGTAAGGACATTCCTGGCTAACTTGATCATTCTATAACAGAATAAATAAATACATTGTTTTGAAACTGCAATAAAACCATTGTTGTTCTGGTGATGAACTACAACCTTCTTATCGACATTTTATTGTTCTGGTGATGAACTACAACCTTCTTATCGACATTTTATTGTTCTGGTGATGAACTACAACCCTCTTATCGCCATTTTATTTTTTCTGGTGATGAACTACAACCTTCTTATCGCCATTTTGTTGTTCTGGTGATGAACTACAACCTTCTTATCGACATTTTATTGTTCTGGTGATGAACTACAACCTTCTTATCGACATTTTATTGTTCTGGTGATGAACTACAACCCTCTTATCGCCATTTTATTTTTTCTGGTGATGAACTACAACCTTCTTATCGCCATTTTGTTGTTCTGGTGATGAACTACAACCTTCTTATCGCCATTTTGTTGTTCTCGTGATGAACTACAACCTTCTTGTCAACATTTTGTTGTTCTGGTGATGAACTACAACCTTCTGATCGACATTTTGTTGTTCTGGTGATGAACTACAACCTTCTTATCGCCATTTTATTGTTCTGGTGATGAACTACAACCTTCTGATTGACATTTTGTTGTTCTGGTGATGAACTACAACCTTCTGGTCGCCATTTTGTTGTTCTGGTGATGAACTACAACCTTCTGGTCGCCATTTTGTTGTTCTGGTGATGAACTACAACCTTCTGATTGACATTTTGTTGTTCTGGTGATGAACTACAACCTTCTGATTGACATTTTGTTGTTTTGGTGATGAACACACACTTACCTTTTACCAGACATGCCACCAGGGGTCTTTTCACAGTCCTCAAATCCAGAACACATTGAAGAAAGCGTACAGTATTATATAGAGCCCTTATTGCATGGAACTTCTTTCCATCTCATATTGCTCAAATAAACAGCAAACCTGGTTTAAAAAAAACAGATAAAGTAACACCTCACGGCACAACGCCTCTCCCCTATTAGACCTAGATAGTTTGAGTGTATGCATTGATATGTAGGCTACGTGTGCCTTTTTTAATGTATTTTTTAAATTGATGTGTTTCTGTCCTTCAACTGTTCTTGTCTATTGACGTTCTGTATTATGTCAGGTTTCATGTTTTGTGTGGAACCCCAGGAAGAGTAGCTGCTGCTTTTGCTACAGCTAATGGGGATCCTAATCAAATACCACAATACCACACTACAACCTTCTGATGGCCATTTTATTGTTTGACGTGTACACAATAAAATCATGTTAAAGGTATGGCTGTCCTGTGGTGTTTCCTCAGGGGGTGTGTGGGTTCCATGGTAGTAGGATCTTGTTTTGTACGTGAGTGAACTCCCAGATTGGCCTCCGCTGGGTTGGGTTGAATCACGAGGAGAGATGTGTGTGTGTGAGGCTCAGGGAGGAAAGGCCTAGTCATGCGGCAGAGTGTGTGTGTTAATGTGTGTGTGCAGTAGGCTATATGAGAGAGAAGAGGTCAATGGGCCGTCCCTAGGGGGTGATCAGTTGGACTGAGACAGAGGAACAGCGTGCACTACCACAGGTAGGAAACATCTTCGGGTAGGAAACAGCAACATGTAGGAAACAGCGCCAGGTAGGAAACAGCACCAGGTAGGAAACAGCACCAGGTAGGAAACAGCACCAGGTAGGAAACAGCGCCAGGTAGGAAACAGCACCAGGTAGGAAACAGCACCAGGTAGGAAACAGCGCCAGGTAGGAAACAGCACCAGGTAGGAAACAGCACCAGGTAGGAAACAGCACCAGGTAGGAAACAGCACCAGGTAGGAAACAGCACCAGGTAGGAAACAGCACCAGGTAGGAAACAGCACCAGGTAGGAAACAGCACCAGGTAGGAAACAGCAACATGTAGGAAACAGCACCAGGTAGGAAACAGCACCAGGTAGGAAACAGCACCAGGTAGGAAACAGCACCAGGTAGGAAACAGCACCAGGTAGGAAACAGCACCAGGTAGGAAACAGCACCAGGTAGGAAACAGCACCAGGTAGGAAACATCTTCGGGTAGGAGACAGTAGCATGTAGGAAACAGTAACAGGTAGGAAACAGTAACACGTAGGAAACAGTAACAGGTAGGAAACAGTAACATGTAGGAAACAGCAAACGGGTAGGAAACAGTAACAGGTAGGAAACAGTAACAGGTAGGAAACAGCTTCGGGTCGGAAACTGTAACAGGTAGGAAACAGTAACTGGTAGGAAACAGTAACAGGTAGGAAACAGTAACATGTAGGAAACAGTAACAGGTAGGAAACAGTAACAGGTAGGAAACAGTAACAGGTAGGAAACAGTAACAGGTAGGATACAGTAACAGGTAGGAAACAGTAACATGTAGGAAACAGCACCAGGTAGGAAACAGTAACACGTAGGAAACAGTAACAGGTAGGAAACAGTAACATGTAGGAAACAGCAACAGGTAGGAAACAGTAACAGGTAGGAAACAGTAACAGGTAGGAAACAGTAACAGGTAGGAAACAGTAACATGTAGGAAACAGCAACAGGTAGGAAACAGTAACAGGTAGGAAACAGTAACAGGTAGGAAACAGTAACAGGTAGGAAACAGTAACAGGTAGGAAACAGTAACTGGTAGTAGACAGTAACTGGTAGGAAACAGTAACAGGTAGGAAACAGTAACTGGTAGGAAACAGTAACAGGTAGGAGACAGTAACAGGTAGGATACAGTAACAGGTAGGATACAGTAACAGGTAGGAAACAGTAACTGGTAGGAAACAGTAACAGGTAGGAGACAGTAACAGGTAGGATACAGTAACAGGTAGGAAACAGCAACAGGTTAGCTGTAAATTCATTCATCTATTCAAGTCATTTACTGATTTATCATCATTGGTTTTGTATTATCTGTATATTTGTTTCTTATGTATATGTAAAAACAGGTAGGATACAGCACCAGGTTTAATATGGAATCATAATTGAATTACTATTATATATTAATTTCTTGGTCTATAGACATTTAAATTGGTTATTTATTGCTTCATTGTCTGGTATTATATGGGAGAACAACAGGTCACTGGTTTATTTATAGTAGGCTACAAAGACAGTGGATTGAGTGGATTGAGTTTATGGGGGAAGTGCTTTGGAGATAGTCCTTCATCAGAACACTGGACATTGTTTCCATTCTGTGAAACATCACTGAGAGAATGGAGACTGACAATCTTACAGGCGGTGGGATTTAAAAAAAACTTTTATTTAACCAGGCAAGTCAGTCAAGAATAAATTCTTATTTACAATGACGATGCTGGGCCAATTGTGCGCCTCCCTATGGGACTATGATATAGCCTGGATTCGAACCAGAGGGTCTGTAGCGACACTTCTAGCACTGAGATGCAGTGCCTTAGACCGCAGTGATACAGACTGGATTTGAACCAGGATGTCTGTAGTGACACCTGTAGCACTGAGATGCAGTGCCTTAGACCGCTGTGATACAGCCTGGATTTGAACCAGGATGTCTGTAGTGACGCCTGTAGCACTGAGATGCAGTGCCTTAGACCGCTGTGCCACTCGTGATAAACAGTTGCAGAACCAAGCTCACATACGATTTGCCGCTCTTAGTTGGAGGAGAGATTTGTGTGTAGCACCACCACCCACAGAATCAAGAAACATCTGTCAATCTGTCTAATCCTCTCTGTTATCTTGTTGCTTTTTTACGTGATCAAGGAGGGATTTTATGTGATTGTTTTTTGGGGGCCATGTAAACAGGGTCCTTGCAAATCCTAAAACACTTTTGATATTTGTTTAGAAAGTAGAACTTGTTTGTTTTCTTTGGCTCGATAAGTTATTCGGAGGGAAAGGGAATCATTGGGAATCATAAAGGGAATTATAACAAAGGGAATGGTTGATTTCAGAGATAAAAGAGATTTGCTGGAGCTGGTAAACATCTGTAGAAGAAAACATCTCTGATCCTTTGTGTAATCTGATATCTGATGAGTGTGGAGTCTAGGCTGAGCTGGGCTGGGCACGTAAAAATGGACCAGCCTTTGTTTCAACTCTCAACTACATCTCTCTCTCTCAATTCAATTCAAGGGACTTTATTGCCATGGGAAACATATGTTAACATTGCCAAAGCAAGTGAAGTAGATAATAAACAAAAGTGAAATAAACAAAATTAATAGTAAACATTACACTCACAGAAGTTTAAAAAGAATAAAGACATTACAAATGACATATTATGTACATATTATGTTCTTCACTGGTTGCCCTTTTCTTGTGGCAACAGGTCACAAATCTTGCTGCTGGATATGGGAGTTGATAAACTCCATATCCAGTAGATATGGGAGTTTATCAAAATTGAGTTTGTTTTTGAATTCTTTGTGGATCTGTGTAATCTGAGGGAAATATGTGTCTCTAATATGGTCATACATTTGGCAGGAGGTTAGGAAGTGCAGCTCAGTTTTCACCTCATTTTGTGGGCAGTGTACACATAGCTTGTCCTCTCTTGAGAGCCAGGTCTGCCTACAGCAGCCTTTCTCAATAGCAAGGCTGTGCTCACTGACTCTGTACATAGTCAAAGCTTTCCTTAAGTTTGGGTCAGTCACAGTGGTCAGGTATTCTTTCCAATGTGTCAAGTAATTATCTTTTGTTTTCTCATGATTTGGTTGGGTTTAATTGTGTTGCTGTCCTGGGGCTCTGTGGGGTGTGTTTGTGAACAGAGCCCCAGGACCAGCTTGTTTAGGGGACTCTTCTCCAGGTTCATCTCTCTGTAGGTGATGGCTTTGTTATGGAAGGTTTGAGAATCACTTCCTTTTAGGTGGTTGTAGAATTTAGCTGCTCTTTTCTGGATTTTGATAATTAGCGGGTATCGGCCTAATTCTGCTCTGCATGCATTATATGGTGTTCTACGTTGTACACGGAGGATAGTTTTGCAGAATTCTGCATGCAGAGTCTCAATTTGGTGTTTGTCCCATTTTGTGAGTTCTTGGTTGGTGAGCGGAGCCCAGACCTCACAACCATAAAGGCCAATGGGTTCTATAACTGATTCAAGTAGTTTTAGCCAGATCCTAATTGGTATGTCAAATTTTCTGTTCCTTTTGATGGCATAGAAGGCACTTCTTGCCTTGTCTCTCAGATCGTTCACAGCTTTGTGGAAGTTACCTGTGGCGCTGATGTTTAGGCCGAGGTATGTATAGTTTTTTTGTGTGCTCCAGGGCAACGGTATCCAGATGGAATTTGTATTTGTGGTCCTGGCAACTGGACCTTTCTTGGAACACCATTATTTTGGTCTTACTGAGATGTACTGTCAGGGCCCAGGTCTGTCAGAATCTGTGCAGAAGATCTAGGTGCTGCTGTTGGCCCTCCTTGGTTGGGGACAGAAGCACCAGATTATCAGCAAACAGTAGACATTTGACTTCAGATTCTAGTAGGGTGAGGCTGGGTGCTGCAGACTGTTCTAGTGCCCTCGTCAATTCATTGATATATATGTTGAAGATGGTGGGGTTTAAGCTGCATCTCTCATCTCACGTGTCTCACCCCACGGCCCTGTGGGAAGAAATGTGTGTGTTTTTCGCCTATTTTAACCGCACACTTGTTTGTGTACATGGATTTTATAATGGCATATGTTTTTCCACCAACGCAACTTTCCATCAATTTGTATAGCAGAACCTCATGCCAAATTGAGTCGAAGTCCTTTTTGAAATCAACAAAGCATGACAAGACTTTGCCTTTGTTTTGGTTTGTTTGTTTGTCAATTAGTGTATGCAGGGTGAATACGTGGTCTGTCATACAATAATTTGGTTAAAAAGCCAATTTGACATTTGCTCAGTACATTGTTTTCACTGAAGAAATGTACGAGTCTGCTGTTAATGATAATGCAGAGGATTTTCCCAAGGTTGCTGTTGACGCACTCCTCTGTCTCTCTCTCTCTCACTTCCTCTCTCTCTCAATTCAATTCAAGGGCTTTATTGGCAATGGAAACATATGTTAACATTGCCAAAGAAAGTGAAGAATATAATAAACAAAAGTGAAATAAACAATACAAATCTAGAGTAAACATTACACTCATAGAAGTTTCAAATGTCATATTATGTCTATATACAGTGTTGTAATGATCTCTCTCTCTCTCTCTCTCTCTCTCTCTCTCTCGCTCTCTCTCTCTTGCTCCCTCTCTGCTCTGCTGTGTCACTTCCTCTCTCTCTCTCAATTCAATTTAAATTCAAAGGACCTTTATTGGCATTGAAAACATGTTTACATTGTCAAAACAAGTTAAATCAACAGTCACAAATTGACAGTTAACATTACACACACACAAATGAATAAAGATGATCTTTCTTTCAAAACGAATAAAGACTCCCTCTTTCTCTCTCCTCCATCTCCAGTATGTGTTGGCTGGGTCTCCTGGTGGTGGTGGTCCTGACCCCGTGGACCCTGGCCCAGTTTCCCAGAGAATGTGTCACCTCAGCGGGGCTGCGGAGCGGCCAGTGCGCCCCTCTCCCACTGGAGCCGTGGATGACGAGTGTGGTTCTGCCACAGGGAGGGGTCAGTGTGTATCCGTAGCTGCCGACAGCCACCGCCACGGCCCCCAGTACCCACATGATGGCCGGGACAACCGGGAGCGCTGGCCGTTAAGGTTCTTTAACCGGACGTGCCAGTGTAACGGGAACTTTGCGGGGTATAACTGTGTCCGGTGCCGACATGGACTCACCGGACCTAACTGTGATCAGAGGATATCTGTGGGTAAGAGAGAGGGAGGTGTATTTATTTATCTGATTGGATATAGTCTCTTTCTTTACTCTCATTCCTACTTCCTTTAAAAACAAAATGATAATAATATATTTATTCTAGGTTTTCTTCATACATCCATGTATTTCTTTATCAGGGACCATGTACAGTTTCTAACGTTACAATATTTGATGCATCGCTCTCTCTCCCTCCTTTATTTCCCTCCCTCTTCCCTTCCCCCTTTCACTCTCCCTCTCGTCTCCCTTCCTTTCTCCTCCCTCCCCCATGCTTCCCCTCCATCCTCCCTGCTTACCTCCCTCTCTCCAGTCAGGAGGAATGTGATGCAGATGAGTTCAGCAGAGAAGCAGGCGTTTGTGAACTCTCTGGACCAGGGCCAAGAGGACCGTCCACCCTGACCTGGTCGTCTGTACACGCACGGTAACCAGTTTGACGGTGCTGTGATCTCCTCTTAATGACCAGAGATCGATTGTGCATCGGAACCAAATAATTGATACTTCATTACCACTCATCTGTTTAAATCAAATATAATCTCATTCGTTAGATAATTGGAGGCTAGAGATTAGTAATTGGGAGGCTAGAAGTTAGAGAATTGGATGCTAAAGGTAAGAGAATTGGAGGCTATAGGTTAGAGTTTTGGAGGCTAGAGGGAAAGAGAATTGGAGGCTAGGGGATAGAGAATTGGAGGATAGAGGTTACAGATTTGGAGGCTAGAGGTTAGAGGCCTGGAGGGTAGAGGTTAGAGAATTGGAGGATAGAGATTATAGAATTGGAGGATAGTTATAGAATTGGATGCTGGAGGTAAGAGAACTGGAGGCTAGAGGTTAGGGGAGTTTTGGAGGCTAGAGTTAGAGAATTGGATGCTAGAGGTTAGAGAGAATTGGAGGATAGTTATAGAATTGGATGCTGAGGTAAGAGAACTGGAGGCTAGAGGTAAGAGGAGAATTGGAGGCTAGAGGTAAGAGATTTGGAGGCTAGGGGATAGAGAATTGGAGCCTATAGGTTAGAGTTTGGAGGCTAAAGATTAAAGTCCTGGAGGGTAGAGGTTAGAGAATTGGATGCTAGAGGTTAGAGAATTGGAGGATAGTTATAGAATTGGATGCTAGAGGAAAGAGAACTGGAGGCTAGAGGTTAGAGTTTTGGAGGCTAGAGTTAGAGAATTGGATGCTAGAGGTTAGAGAATTGGAGGATAGTTATATAATTGGATGCTAGAGGTAAGAGAATTGGAGGCTAGTTATAGAATTGGAGGATAGTTATAGAATTGGATGCTAGTTATAGAATTGGATGCTAGAGGTAAGAGAATTGGAGGCTAGAGGTTAGAGAATTGGAGGATAGTTATAGAATTGGAGGCTAGAGGTTAGAGAATTGGATGCTAGAGGTTAGAGAATTGGAGGATAGTTATAGAATTGGAGGCTAGAGATTAGAGGATTGGATGCTATAGGTTAGAGAATTGGAGGCTAGTTAGAGAATTGGAGGCTAGAGTTACAGAATTGGAGGCTAGAGGTTAGAGTTAGAGAATTGGAGCCTAGAGTTAGAGATGGAGGCTAGAAGTTAGAGTTAGAGAATTGGAGGCTAGAGGTTAGAGAATTGGAGGCTAGAGTTAGAGAATTGGAGGCTAGAGTTAGAGAATTGGAGGCTAAAGGTTAGAGTTAGAGATTTGGAGGCTAGAGGTTAGAGTTAGAGAATTGGAGGCTAGAGGTTAGAGAATTGGATGCTAGAGGTTAGAGTTAGAGAAATTGGAGGCTAAGGTTAGAGAATTGGATGGGAGCTTGGTTGTGCATTAAACTCCACTTTGGCACATTGTCATTGATAACTCCTCATCTCTCTACAGTTACCAGGAAGTGTATGGTCCGGACGGTAACACCCCTCAGTTTGACAACATCACCATCTATAACTACTTTGTGTGGACACACTACTACTCTGTCAGCAAGACCTACATGGGGCGGGGCAGGCTAGCTTTGGGGGTGTGGACTTCTCTCACGAAGGACCGGGATTCGTCACCTGGCACAGGTTCCACCTCCAGTTGGAGAGAGTATGCAGGTGAGTGAGAGAAGGCGGAATGCGGTGTGTGTATGTGTGTGTGTGTGTGTGTGTGTGTGTGTGTGTGTGTGTGTGTGTGTGTGTGTGTGTGTGTGTGTGTGTGTGTGTGTGTGTTCACAATATTGCCATTATTCAAACATTTGTCAAACACTCTCCACCAATCAGAATCAAGTATTCAGCCAAGCAGGGTTATAAACTGTAATATTGATCCTTACCACATCTGTCTTCCCCTCCATCCATCCATCTCTCCATCCATCCCTCCCTCCCTCCCTCCCTCCCTCCCTCCCTCCATCCATCCATCCATCCATCCATCCATCCATCCATCCATCCATCCATCCATCCATCCATCCATCCATCCATCTCTCCATCTCCCCATCCATCCATCCATCCATCCATCCATCCATCTCTCCATCTCCCCATCCATCCATCCATCCATCCATCCATCCATCCATCCATCCATCCATCCATCCATCCATCCATCCATCCATCCATCCATCCATCCATCCATCTCTCCATCTCCCCATCCATCCATCCATCTCTCCATTTCCCCATCCCTCCATCCCTTCATCTCACCATCTCTCCATCCTCTCCAGGACATGTTGGGCGATGCCACCTTTGCCCTCCCCTACTGGAACTTTACCATCGGCGGCATGATTGTGACGTGTGTACTGGACGACCTCCTAGGAGCCAGGTCTGC
>NW_025549257.1:0-19576 GCF_905237065.1 Salmo salar | reverse complement strand
AAATAATCCATATTTATGTCCAAATACCTCTATCCAAAGGCATAACACATGAGCCAGAAATCCAGACAAAATGAAAGTCCAAATTTTCCATTCCTAGAGAAACATGTCAAACGCTATTAATAATCAATCCCTAGGGTCTTTTAACATAAAAGGTCTATAATATTCAACCGACAATAGCTTATTCATTCAAAAGAAAAAGAAGGAACGGGTTTGCTCGGCTGCGATAACCACCTTTGTCCCAGCAGTCCACTGATTGACTGAGCTCCTATTTTCTGCCCAGTAACAGGAGAAGGATGAAACAGTTTCCTAAAGGCTGTTGACAGCCAATGGAAGCTCTCAGAAGTGCAACGAACCCTCACAGACACTGTAAAGTTGCAATAGGATTCAAAATAAGAACTACAATTCTCAGATTTCCCACTTCCTGGTTGGATTTGTCTCTAGGTTTTTGCCTTGGCATATGAGTACTGTTATACTCTTACAGACATCATTCAAACAGTTTTATAAACTTTTGCGTTTTTTTATCCAAATCTATATGCATATCCTACCTTCTGAGTCTGAGTAGGAGGTTTTAATTTGGGCACGTTTTTCATCCGAACGGAAAATACTTCGCTCCTTCCCTATCCTTCACAATACAAATTTCTTGTTAAAACTTCTGCTGAGTTGTAGAAAAATGATTTAACACTCCAACCTAAGTGTATGTGAACTTCCGCCTTCAACTGTAAGTCAGTACAATACAGTTCTGTACGGTAGAGATTAGTATAGTGCAGACACTTGAACACAGTATAATTTACTGTATTCTACCGCACCGTAGTTCACTGTACTGTACTAAACGTCATATTCTACTGTACCAAATTATACTGTACTGTCTGGGCAACCTTGTGGTTGTGACTTGTGATTGGTTAAGGAGTGGTTTGGAATTCCCATTGTTAGAGCCTCTCCTGCTCATGATATTAGACAACGTACACACGTCTCATATAAAGTGCCATCGCTTACCTTGTTACCTAGAAAAACCCACCACAACTACTAGTCTTAGCACCTGTAACTCGTCTTGGATGATTTTAAAGTTTGAGTAGTTTTGTTTTGCATGGCAGTCAATACGAAAAGAACTAACGACCAGAGAGGCACAAATGTCACTTGACCACCAGTGCTAGTGAAATGTAGCATCACGCTTAGTTGAAAAATTGATGGTTTGGAAATAATTGAAGTTTTTTTTTTCTGTAAAATCACTACCACACGAGTGCTACGTGCATTTTTTATCGTTGCTGTGGTGGTCTACGCCACTCTGCTTCTCGCTTCATGGTTATGAAGACCACATCACAGCCAAGATAAAAATGTCATAACACATTGCCTCGAGTGTATTATTGCTTATTAATTGTCCGGTGATTGGTCTGGTCCGGACCAACCAAGATATGGTCTTGTTTGGGGGCAAGGCTCAGTAGAATAATAGCCAGTGGTCGTAGAATAATACCGAACCATGCAAAGGAGAATATACATTTTTCTACCTTTGCGTACCTATTCAGAATACATCACCATAAAGAGAATGCGGCATGCATAATTAGCACATTTCTAAGTAGTACAGATCAGGGACCCATGATGTCATTCTGTTACAGTTATTCTGTTACAGGTGTTAATCCTTCAGTGATCATTCCACAATCTACTGTGTTTGTAAAATGAAACTACCTAAAAGCACCACCCAAATGTATTCATTTAAGACAATGTAAAAATGTCAATATTGATTATTTCATTGATGCCTTGATATCTATAAACTGTAAAAGATTCTAACAAATCCCAACAATCCAAAATGAATGGGATTACTTTCTTACTGAATTCACAAACGTACAGTGCATTGGGAAAGTATTCAGACCCCTTGACTTTTTCCACATTTTGTTATGTTATAGTGTCACATCTTGATCAATAAAAGAGGTTGTTTGTTATTGTAGTTTGGTCGGGGGCGTGGCAGGGGTGTTTGTTTAGAGTAAAAGTTTCGGGGGTTTGTTGGGCTGTTCTTATTTAAGAGGGGTGTTTGTTTAGAGTGTTTCGGGGTTTGTTGGGCTATGGTAGTTTATTTCTATGTTAGTTCTAGTATGTCTATTTCTATGTGGTGTTTATTAGGTTGACCTTCAATTGGAAGCAGCTGCTCCTCGTTGTTTCTAATTGAAGGTCCTATTAAGAGGGGGTTTTTCTATGGGATTTGTGGGTAGTTGTTTCGTGTACTAGCTGTATGCCTTACAGGACTGTTTGTTGTTGTCAGTCGTTGTTTTTTGTATACGTGTGTTTTGTTTTGGTTTTCCTTCTTTCTGCCAAATAAAAAGATGAGTATACACATTCCCTTTTTTCGGCATTTTGGTCTAATCAATATGACGCCCGTGACATATAGCTTATTCTAAAATGTATTACATAATGTTTTCAACAATCTACATAAAATACCCCATAATGACAAAGCATTGACAGGATTTAAGAATACAAATATTATATCAAAAAATTAAAACATACCTTATTTACATACAGTTGAAGCCCAATACATCACTGGGGCCAAGCTTCCCTGCTACACCAGACCTCTTTAACAGGTGGTGTCAGAGGAAGGAACTAAAAAAGTCAGACTCCAGCCACCCTAGACATAGACTGTTCTCTCTGCTACCGCTTACTGGCAAGTGGTACGGGAGCGTCAAGCCTAGGTCCAAAAGGCTTCTTAACAGCTTCTACCCCCCAAGCCATAAGACTCCTGAACATCTAATCAAATGGCTACCTGAACTATTTGCATCGTCCACCCCCCACCTTCCCTCTTTACGCTGTTGCTACTCTCTGTTTATTAAAAATAAATAAATCAAATACAATTTGATTTGGTTTCCAACTGACTAACCACTTGCTTACCCCTAGAGTACATTAACCGTAGAGTATTTAGGATTTGTCCAAATACAGTGTGATCAACAACATTAATTAATTATTTTTCTTCTCTTCAAGCCACAATGCCCATTTGGAGGAGACCATGCATGGAGGACCCTTTAACCGCACTTCATGAGGGAAGCCTCTCTCCTGAATGTAAGCTGTTTAATAAATAAAAAATGCAGATCACAATGACACTCTGTACTCCTTTCTCATAATGGTACTCAAACCTGGCCTCAACTTTCCCTAGGTCCAAGATCTCACCTTGCCAACACTCAACGGCTTATCCCATCAAATTGCACTGGTATATTTGGCCTCGTCTTTCTATTGAAATCAGAAAACTGCTGTGCTTTTTTTTAGGATTAGTACTAATTGAACTGTTTTCATCTGACAGCAGTTGAAAGGATCATCCTCAAACAGCTGGGGAGCTTCATCTCAAGGTGAGTATCTGACTAAACTTGTACACAACCAATAAGTGCAACTGCAAGAGCTCCGCCGGACCAAGAACGCCAAAGGGATGAGGGAGGACAGGAACCCATACTGCCAATACTTACATTGGATGGGCTCAATGACTTTGAGAGATTCTTGGCCGGAAAGCCATTTAAAAAAATATATATATTTTCATGGGCTATATAGAGGGATTCATAACAACTCTGTGTTATAGTATAATTAAACAAGGCATGTGGGAGTGTGGTGTGTGTATATATACAGTGTATATACAGCCAATATACAGTTGAAGTCGGAAGTTTACATACACTTAGGTTGGAGTCATTAAAACTTGTTTTTCAACCATTCCACAAATTTCTTGTTAACAAACTATAGTTTTGGAAAGTCTACTTTTGTGCATGACACAAGTAATTTTTCCAACAATTGTTTACAGATTATTTCACTTATCACTCATTGTATCACAATTCCAGTGGGTCAGAAGTTTACATACACTAAGTTGACTGTGCCTTTAAACAGCGTGGAAAATTCCAGAAAATAATGTCATGGCTATAGAAGCTTCTGATAGGCTAATTGACATAATTTGAGTCAATTGGAGGTGTACCTAAGGATGTATTTCAAGGCCTACCATCAAACTCAGTGCCTCTTATCTTGACATCATGGGAAAATCAAAAGAAATCAGCCAAGACCTCCAAAATAGTAGACCTCCACAAGTCTTGTTCATCCTTGGGTACCACGTTCATCTGTACAAACAATAGTACGCTAGTATAACCTGTTAGGGCTAGGGGGCAGTATTGACACGCCGGATAAAAACGTACCCCGATTTAATCTGGTTACTACTCCTGCCCAGTAACTACAATATGCATATAATTATTGGCTTTGGATAGAAAACACCCTAAGTTTCTAAAACTGTTTGAATGGTGTCTGTGAGTATAACAGAACTCATATGGCAGGCCAAAACCTGAGAAGATTCCATGCAGGAAGTGGCCTGTCTGACAAGTTGTTGTTCATCTTGGCTCTTTTTATTGAAGACTGAGGATCTTTGCTGTAACGTGACACTTCTTACGGCTCCCATAGGCTCTCAGAGCCCGGGAAAAAGCTGAATGATATCGAGGCAGCCCCAGGCTGAAACACATTATCGCGTTTGGATAGTGGCCGGTCAGAGTACTCTGAGACTCGAGGCTCGTTACGAGGGCACGAGATGTTTTATTTTCTCTCGTATACACGCTTTTTTTTTCTCGTATACACGCTTTCCCGGTCGAATATTATTGATTTTAAACAGCGGTTGACATGCTTCGAAGTAACGGTAATGGAATATTTAGAATTTTCTTGTCACGAAATGTGCCATGCCTGTCACCCTTATTTATCCTTTCGGATAGTGTCCTGAACGCAAGAACAAAACGCCTATTTGGATATAACGATGGATTATTTGGGACCAAACCAACATTTGTTATTGAAGTAGGAGTCCTGGGGAGTGCATTCTGACGAAGAACAGCAAAGGTAATAACATTTTTCTTATAGTAAATCTGACTTTGGTGAGTGCTAAACTTGCTGGGTGTTTAAATAGCTAGCCCTGTGATGCCGGGCTATCTACTGAGAATATTGCAAAATGTGCTTTCACCGAAAAGCTATTTTAAAATCGGACATAGCGAGTGCATAGAGGAGTTCTGTACTCTATAATTCTTAAAATAATTGTTATGTTTTTTGTGAACGTTTATCATGAGTAATTTAGTAAATTCACCGGGCAGTGTTCGTGGGAATGCTAGTCACATGCAAGTCACATGCTAATGTAAAAAGCTGGTTTTTGATATAAATATGAACTTGATTGAACAAAACATGCATGTATTGTATAACATAATGTCCTAGGGGTTGTCATCTGATGAAGATCGAATCAAAGGGTTAGTGCTGCATTTAGCTGTGGTTTGGGTTTATGCTGACATTATATGCTAGCTTGAAAATGGGTGTCTGATTATTTCTGGCTGGGTACTCTGCTGACATAATCTAATGTTTTGCTTTCGTTGTAAAGCCTTTTTGAAATCGGACAGTGTGATTAGATTAACTAGTCTTGTCTTTAAAAATGGTGTAAAATAGTCATATGTTTGAAAAAGTTTTAGCATTTTTGAGGTATTTGAATATCGCGCCACGTACGGGATTATTTAAGCGTCCCACCTAGCCCATAGAGGATAAACACCATGGGACCACTCTGTAACGATCGTCTGTTGAAGAAGGGGACCAAAGCGCAGCGTGGTGAGTGTTCATTATAATATTTAATAATAAGAAACACTTTAACCTGTTAGGGCTAGGGGCAGTATTTACGGCTGGATAAAAAATGTACCCGATTTAATCTGGTTACTAATCCTACCCAGTAACTAGAATATGCATATACTTATTATATATGGATAGAAAACACTCTAAAGTTTCTAAAACTGTTTGAATGGTGTCTGTGAGTATAACAGAACTCATTTGGCAGGCAAAACCCTGAGACATTTTCTGACAGGAAGTGGATACCTGATGTGTTGTATTACCTTTAAACCTATGCCATTGAAAAACACAGGGGCTGAGGAATATTGTGGCACTTCCTATTGCTTCCACTAGATGTCACCAGCCTTTACAAAGTGTTTTGAGTCTTCTGGAGGGAGATCTGACCGAACAAGAGCCATGGAACGATGATGGCCCATTAGACACCTGGGCGCGCACGAGTTCATGTTGGATACCTTCGTTCCAATACGTTATAAAGAGAATGCATTCGTCCACCTTGAATATTATTCATGTTCTGGTTAAAAAAGGCCCTAATGATTTATGCTATACAACGTTTGACATGTTTGAACGAACGTAAATATATTTTTCCCCTCGTTCATATGAAGTCCAGCGGGCTTAGATCATGACTTCTAACAAGACGGAGATTTTTGGACATAAATGATGAGCTTTTTTGAACAAAACTACATTCGTTATGGACCTGTGATACCTGGAAGTGACATCTGATGAAGAGAATCAAAGGTAATGGATTATTTACATAGTATTTTCGATTTTAGATCTCCCCAACATGGCGGCTAGTCTGTATCGCAAGCGTATTTTTCTGGGCGCAGTGCTCAGATTATTGCAAAGTGTGATTTCCCAGTAAGGTTATTTTTAAATCTGGCAAGTTGATTGCGTTCAAGAGATGTAAATCTATAATTCTTTAAATGACAATATAATATTTTACCAATGTTTTCTAATTTTAATTATTTAATTTGTGGTGCTGACTTGAATGCCGGTTATTGGAGGAAACGATTTCCTGAACATCAATGCCACAGTAAAACGCTGTTTTTGGATATAAATATGAACTTGATAGAACTAAAAATGCATGCATTGTCTAACACAATGTCCTAGGATTGTCATCTGTTGGAGATTGTAAAAGGTTAGTGCATAATTTTAGCTGATTTTATGGTTTTGGTGACGCCTGTCTTTGAATTGGCACAACATTACACACAACTCTTGTAAATGTACTGTCCTAACATTCTCTAAATGTATGCTTTCGCCCGTAAAACCTTTTTGAAATCGTAAAACGTGGTTAGATTAAGGAGAATGTTTATCTTTCAAAGGGTGTAAAATAGTTGTATGTTTGAAAATTTGAATTTTGACATTTATTTGGATTCAAATTTGCCGCTCTTGAAATGCACCTGCTGTTGATGGAGGCATCACCGGGTGGACGCTTGCGTCCCACCTAGCCCATAGAGGTTAACAAAAGAAACAAACGAAAGCTAACAGTTCTGTCAGGTCACAATGTACAAAACAGAAAAATAACTACCCACAAAACCCCAAAGGAAAAAGGCTGCCTAAGTATGACTCCCCAATCAGCGACAATGATGTACAGCTGTCCCTGATTGAGAGCCATACCAGGCCAAACCAAAGAAATACAAAGCATAGAAAAAAAGGACATAGAATGCCCACCCAAATCACACCCTGACCAAATCTAAATAGAGACATAAAAAGGCTCTCTCAGGTCAGGGCATGACAGTACCCCCCCACCCAAAGGTGCGGACTCCGGCCGCAAAACCTGAACCTATAGGGGAGGGTCTGGGTGGGCATCTCTCCGCGGTGGCGGCTCTGGAAGCGGGACGCAGACCCCGCTCCACCACTGGCTCACCCCACTTTGGTGGCACCTCTAGAGCGGGGTCCCCTCGCTGCGGGCCCCGGACTGGAGGGGCGGACTCTGGCTGCGCCCGGAGGACAGGCGGGCAACTCTGGCTGCGCCCGGAGGACAGGCGGGCAACTCAGGCTGCGCCCGGAGGACAGGCGGGCAACTCTGGCTGCGCCGGAGGACAGGCGGGCAACTCTGGCTCCGCCGGAGGACAGGCGGGCAACTCTGGCTCCGCCGGGAGGACAGGCGGGCAACTCTGGCTCCGCCCGGAGGACAGGCGGGCAACTCTGGCTCCGCCGGAGGACAGGCGGGCAACTCTGGCTCCGCCCGGAGGACAGGCGGGCGACTCTGGCTCCGCCGGAGGACAGGGCGGGCGACTCTGGCTGCACCAGAGGACAGGCGGGGAGACCCACTGGAGGCCTGGTCCGTGGAGGAGGCACAGGATAGACCGGGCTGGGGAGACCCACTGGAGGCCTGGACGTGGAGGAGGCACAAGATAGACCGGGCTGTGGGGAGCACTGGAGATCTGGTGCGTAGGCTTGACCCCCCCTCCTCCAGGCTGAATGCCCACTCTAGCTCGGCCCCTCCAGAGCGCAGGCACAGGTCGAACCGGGCTGCGGGGGAGCACTGGAGATCTGATGCTTGCTACACGCACCTCTCCATTTGGCTCAATGCCCACTTTTGCCCGGCACGGGCGGAGCGCAGGCACGGACGAACTGAGCCCTCCCAGCGCCCGGAGACACAGTGCTCAGAGCCGGCACAGGATATCCTGGACCGAAACAGCGCACTGGAGGCCAGACGCGCTGAGCTGGCACAATCCGCCCTGGCTCGGTGCCTACTCTCGCATGGCACTTTTGGGGGGCTGGCATGTAGCGCTCCGGGCTATGAGCACGTACTGGAGACACCGTGCGCTTCACCGCATAACACAGTGCCTGACCAGTACTCGCTGCTTCCGGTAAGCACGGGAGTTGGCTCAGGTCTATCGCCTGACTCCGCCAATCTCCTCGTGTGCCCCCCAAAAAATGTTTTGGGGCTGCCTCTCGTGCCTGCTGCGCTGCCTTGCCTCATATTGCCGCCTCTCAGCATTCGCTGCCTCTAGTTCCTCCTTCGGGCGGCGATATTCCCCAGCCTGGTGCCATGGTCCTGCCCCGTCCAGGATCTCCCCTCCCAGGTCCATGACTCTGTATAGTCCTCCTGTTGCTGCTTCCTCCGCTGCTTGGTCCTTTGGTGGTGAAGTAGTTCTGTAACGATCGTCTGTTGAAGAAGGGGACCAAAGCGCAGCATGGTGAGTGTTCATTATAATATTTCATAATAAGAAACACTTTCAAAAAAAAACGAAAGCCAACAGTTCTGTCAGGTCACAATGTACAAAACAGAAATAACTACCCACAAAACCCCAAAGGAAAAAGGCTGCCTAAGTATGACTCCCAATCAGCGACAACGATGTACAGCTGTCCCTGATTGAGAGCCATACCTGGCCAAACCAAAGAAATACAAAGCATAGAAAAAGGACATAGAATGCCCACCCAAATCACACCCTGATCAAACCTAAATAGAGACATAAAAAGGCTCTCTCAGGTCAGGGCGTGAAACATGCCAAAGGCATCATACCACTCAGGAAGGAGACACGTTCTCTTGGAGATGAACGTACTTTGGTGTCGAAAAGTGCAAATCAATCCAGGAACAACAGCAAAGGACCTTGTGAAGATGCTGGAGGAAACAGATACAAAAGTATCTATATCCACAATAAACGAGTCCTATATCGAGGTAACCTGAAAGGCCGCTCAGCAAGGAAGAAGTCACTGCTCCAAAACCGCCATAAAAAGCCAGACTACGGTTTGCAACTGCACATGGGGACCAAGATCTACTTTTTCTAGAAATGTCCTCTGGTCTGATGAAACAAAAATAGAACTGTTTGGCCATAATGACCATCGTTATGTTTGGAGGAAAAGGAGTAGGCTTGCAACCTGTGGAACACCATTCCAACCGTGAAGCATGGGGGTGGAAGAATCATGTTGTGGTGGTGCTTTGCTGCAGGGGAAGGAAAATGACAAATCGATGTGGATATATTGAAGCAACTTCTCGAAGACATCAGTCAGGAAGTTAAAGCTTGGTTGTAAATGGGTCTTCCAAATGGACAATGACCCCAAGCATTCTTCCAAAGTTGTGGCAAATGGTTAAGGACAACAAAGTCAAGCTATTGGAGTGGCCATCACAATGCCCTGACCTCAATCCTATAGAACATTTGTGGGCAGAACTGAAAAAAGTGTGTGCGAGCAAGGAGGCCTTCAAACCTGAATGGGCCAAATTCACCCAATTTATTGTGGGAAGGTTGTGGAAGGCTACCCAAAATGTTTGACCCAAGTTAAACAATTTAAAGGCAGTGCTACCAAATACTAATTGAATGTATAAAACTTCTGACCCACTGGGAATGTGATGAAAGAAATAAAAGCTGAAATTATAAAAATGTTCTACTACTATTCTGACATTTCACATTCTAAAAATAAAGTGGTGATCCTAACTGACCTAAGACAGGGAATTTTTACTAGGATTAAATGTCAGGAATTGTGAAAAACTGAGTTTAAATGTACTTGGCTAAGGTGTATGTAAACTTCCGAGCTTCAGCTGTAGCACGACTAAGGGCTGTTCTTATGCATGCGAATCACTGAGTACAGCCTGGATACAGCCCTTAACCGTGTTATATTGGCCATATATCACAAACCCCGAGAACGCTTATTGATGTTATAAACTGCTTACCAATGTAATTAGAGCAATAAAAATATGTTTTGTTATACCCATGGTATATGGTGTAATATACCACGGCTTTCAGTCAATCAGCATTCAGGGGCTCGAACCACCCAGTTTATAATTCTTAATAACCTTTGTGTTCTATCACAGCATTTTCTCGACCCAGTCAGGGTCCGTCAGTTGTTCCCTATATTTGATATACCCTAACACTAGCAAATCCAGCAGCAGTTAAGGTGTGCATAGTGTTGGAATACAGTAAATTTGAAATGGCTGCAGGGCCCAGGGAATGGGTTAAGAAAGGCTGTTCTAGCATACCTCAAAACACACCTGATTCAACTAAAATGAAGAGTTGATTAGTTGAGTCAGGTGTTAGTGCTGGGTTGGAACTGTATTAGTGTGCAGACACATCTGGTAAGACTTGAACTAGTATGTTCTGGAAGTATAACAGGCAGATTTAAAGGGCAATATAATTGCATGTATTAACATTATAAACAGATCTCAAAGTTATCCATAACTGAGGGTAATGATGTAAAAAGACAGTGTAAGCGGGTGTGTGGGAAGGTTTTCAGATCTGACCTAGCCACCCAATTAAATTGGTGCGCGAGAGGACAGAAGATTGGCATCAAGATGAGACCAGTGAAGGACATCATAGTGGGTAAGTTGAACCATTAAAAACCTCATATGGACAGACGTTCCGCTAGCGGAACTCCTGACCAATAACCAATGGTAGCGCCTGGCCGCGAAATATGAAAAACCTTAAAAATGCTATAATTTCAATTTCTCAAACATTTTACACCATTTGAAAGATGAGACTCTCCTTTATCTAACCACATTGTACGATTTCAAAAAGGCTTTACAGCGAAAGCAAAACATTACATTATGTCAGGAGAGTACCCAGCCAGAAATAATCACACAGCCATTTTCAAGCTAGCATATATGTCACAAAAACAAAACCACAGCTGAATGCAGCACTCAACCTTGATGATCTTCATCAGATGACACTCCTAGGACATTATGTTATACAATACATGCATGTTTTGTTCAATCAAGTTCATATTTATATCAAAACCAGCTTTTTACATTAGGCATGTGACTAGCATGTGACTAGCATTCCCACCGAACACTGCCGGTGAATTTACTAAATTACTCACGATAAACGTTCACAAAAAATTATTTTAAGAATTATAGATACAGAACTCCCCTCTATGCACTCGATATGTCCGCGATTTTAAAATAGCTTTTCGGTGAAAGCACATTTTGCAATATTCTAAGTAGATAGCCCGGCATCACAGGGCTAGCTATTTAGACACCCAGCAAGTTTAGCATTCACCAAAGTCAGATTTACTATAAGAAAAATGTTATTACCTTTGCTGTCTTCGTCAGAATGCACTCCCAGGACTTCTACTTCAATAACAAATGTTGGTTTGGTTCCAAATAATCCATTGTTATATCCAAATAAGCGGCGTTTTGTTCGATGCTGTTCAAGACACTATCCGAAAGGGTAAATAAGGGTTACGACATGGTGCATTTTAAGTGACAAAAAATGTCTAAATATTCCTTACCGTACTTCAGCATGTCAACCGCTGTTTAAAATCAATTTTTATGCAATTTTTTAAAAAAGCGAAAGTAATATTCTGACCCGGGAAATCGTTTTTATTACAAAGAGTGAAAGTAAAAGCATGCTATCCCCTCATGCACGAGCCTCAGTCTAATGGCCCTCTGATAGAGCACTTGCCAAACGCGCTAATGTGTTTCAGCCTGGGGATGGAATTACATGACGTTCAGCTTTTTCCCGCCCCTTCTGAGGAGCCCATGGGAGCCGTAGGAAGTGTCACGTCATGCCAGAGATCCCCTGTATTTGTTAGAGATGATCAAGGAGGGCAAGAAATGGTCAGACAGGCCACTTCCTGTAAGGGGAATCTTCTCAGGTTTTGGCCTGCCAAATGAGAG
The DNA here is from genome assembly GCF_905237065.1 of Salmo salar. Classification (NCBI taxonomy): domain Eukaryota; kingdom Metazoa; phylum Chordata; class Actinopteri; order Salmoniformes; family Salmonidae; genus Salmo; species Salmo salar. Next base: position 7,431 of record NW_025549257.1, on the reverse strand, counting down.
TTCTGTTATACTCACAGACATCATTCAAACAGTTTTTGAAACTTTGGGTGTTTTCTATCCAAAGCCAATAATCATATGCATATTCTAGTTACTGGGCAGGAGTAGTAACCAGATTAAATCGGGTACATTTTTTTTATCCGGCCGTGCAAATACTGCCCCCTAGCCCCAACAGGTTAATAAGATTATTTATTTCATTCAGATCTAGGATGTGTTGTTTAAGTGTTCCCTTTATTTTTTTGAGCAGTATATATATCGGATGTATAACAATTGTTTTGTATGTGTATAAAAACATTCTGTCTTTGTTATATATTGCACTGTAAAATTGTTTGTACTAATTATAGTATGTTTTAAAAGGTCTCTAATAAATATTTAGAATTAAATAAAGGGTTCTAAAATTGTATCTCACCTTTAACGCCTGGAATATCATGCTCTCTCTCTCCCAGTGTGTCTCAGAAAAAGGCTTTCAAATCAATGTTTATTTGTCACGTGCGCCGAATACAACAGGTGTAGACCTTATAGTGGAATGCTTACTTACAGGCTCTAACCAATAGTGCAAAAAAAGGTATGTGTGTGTGTGTGTGTGTGTGTGTGTGTGTGTGTGTGTGTGTGTGTGTGTGTGTGTGTGTGTGTGTGTGTAGGTAAAAAAAGAAATAAAAAAGTAAAAAGACATTTGAAAATAAGAGTAGCAAGGCTATATACAGACACCGGTTAGTCAGGCTTATTGAGGTAGTATGTTCATGTGGGTATGGTTAAAGTGACTATGCATATATGATGAACAGAGAGTAGCAGTAAGCGTAAAAGAGGGGTTGAGCGGGTGGTGGGACACAATGCAGATAGCCCGGTTAGCCAATGCGGGAGCACTGGTTGGTCGGGTCCAATTGAGTGTAGTATGCACATGGAATGTATAGTTAAAGTGACTATGCATATAATATAAACAGAGGTAGCAGGGGGGCAGGGGAAGAAAGATGTGGGCGTGTGTGTTTTTCAAAAAACATTGTTTTTTTTTTCGGTGGTGTGTGTCTTAAGGGTGTGCATGTCTCTGCAGGGGTGTTTGAAACAATGTTGGCACTATCGTGTTTATTAGCACATAAGCCTCTCAAATCAGACTTTATCACCCCCTGAGGATGTAAGCTCAAAAGTCAAACCCCACAACCAGAATGAATAGGTCTAGACTACCCCGTAAGGTTTAAAAACAATGTTTTTTTCTAATCAATATTCCGTACTAACGGTTCATTATGCATACTGGTGTCTCCAAAAACAGCAAAGGTGTTATTTCCCCCGAGGATGTAGAAATCAAAAGGCAATCCCACCTAACCCGACATAGAATAGGTCTAGACAACCCCCTAAGGTTTGAAAAACAATGTTTTTTTTCTAATCACTACCGGTACTACTCTGGGTTAATTTGGCATACAGGATGTCTCTAAAAAAAACTAAACAACCCCCTCCCGTCTGTAGAATTAATTCTATACATTTTCGCCATTCGGACACAGCTACCCTATCTGAACTCTTTTTTTCTTGCTTCTGCAAGCCTATATCACATGGAGAATTTTGAAGGTGAGGTTGTGAAATAATATATTTGATTTTGGGTGCATTAGGTATTTTCCTGCAATTGTTTGATATTACGAAATAACGCACTGTTGGGAACTATCTTTCGCAATATTAAACCGGTGTTATATATGTTTTTACAGATGTTCTTAAAGGTACATCGAATTTTCGAGGTATGTATTTATCAATTGCATGTATTTTTATAAGTTAAAATGTATATTTTTGTATAATAATGTTAATATTATCTAACATCTATAATACCTACATTTACCCAATTACTACCTGGAATAACTGATTTGATTATCCAATTAATAATCCATTTCAAACCCACATCTTCCGCGACCCAATCCCCCACACTATTTTATAATAATCCAAAAATAAATCCCATAATAATATTTATACTTAAAAAAAAAAAGTGTTACCTATTTTACTATTGTTTATGCAGACAGCACCCCAGCAAGGATACATGATGCATAATGACTCTGTACCGGTGTCAGATAACCTAATATATCGTTCTGTTCGAGGTTTTCCCGAACTCCCTGTGCCATACTTTAACCGGCAGATACACCCCCAAAATCAAGCTACATAATCTAACATTTACGCACATCACAGTCCTTCACACTCCCCTTTTTTTCACAAGTGCATCTTACGCAGAATCACAAACAAGAGATAATTTAACTATATATATATATTGTTAATATATTATTATATCTGAATATATATTTGACATTTTTTTTTTTCTTTAACTCCTCCCATCTATCTGGGGGCTTATTTAACATTTAAAACTTATCTATCATTTCAATCTTTAAAATACATTCTAGCTAAGCATTTGCTTTATTATAAATGCCATACATCTTGATATAGCCAATTCTGAGGTAGAAACAACAAATCCTGAAATAGAACGATAGGTTTCTCTACACCTTTAACAGGGCTCTAAAATCCAGAGAGGTTCAGCTACACAAGCGTATGGTTTCTTTACCAAAGCATGGCAATAGTCAAGATCTATCCTTCTGGCATAGAAGCAATACCCAGTTTGTTAAACAACAATCTGATTAAAAAAGCAAAAACAAGCCTAAAACCAGTATGTAACATAGATCCTTCAAATCCAACCTCTCCTTAATTAACCAAATGAATAGACAGAAGCCCATACCCATAATTCAACACATAAAACCTGTTATACCATTATCCCAGCCCAAATCCTATCTTAATTATTAAAATGAATGAGACAGGGACCCACAGAATTAACCTGTTATCTAATCCCGGCAGAACTCATATCACTAATCCGTACCTTGATTATGCAGTTTTTATGTGATGATCTTATACTCAACTTTTGAGAGGGCAACAGGTTTTGCCGAACCACTGATGTCTTACATTGAAATTTAATGGAATGCATCAAACCTATCTTTTTTTCCCAATGGCGCAGCGATCTTGAAACAATTTATAGCCCTGCTGGAAGCGACATTTTCAATCTAATTATCTTCATGCTGAATACCCTGGGGGCTCGTGAAGTACAAATCGTGCGTCAACCTAAGGTAGAGGGGTCCAGAGAGGGAAACTTGATGATCTCATGCAATCCTAACAATAAAGGGCATATCTAATAATTCCTAATCCTTCACAAATAGCCCACACATTAACTCAACCCTGGATATATCTGATATGAGCTTTACAAAAGGCTAAGGGAGCTCCAAAATCGTGATCTTATGCAGATGCAATGGCTTTCTGATATCAAATTTGAAAATTTTGTTAAATACCTCCTCAGCGTACTACTTTCCTCCAGCGCGTGAGAGGTTCCTGACAGGATGCCCATATATGGGCATACACATGTACCCTACTGATTATAAATCACACGTTTGGGTGTACCTCTACTATATTCTCTGTACTTTTTGTATTGTCAAAATAATTAAAATCCAAATCAATCAATCCCTCATGGCCATCCCCACAACAATTCAATGCCTTTAAAAACCATGAGAAGGAATGCTAAATGAATATTTTAAGGAAAAGTGTTGAGATTATATCATCATCCTCTCTTGTTAAATAAAAATCTACACTCTTTTTTTAATATTTTCCCTTCTAGTGTCAATTCTTAAAATGCAGCTCTATTAGAAGCCAATGACAGAGGCTACATTAGAAAACCCATTCCAAAAATTATCTCAGAGCTGAGCCACGAGCAAAACAAGAGCGAAAAAGGCCCATAGACTAGTGGAAGAGAGACAGAACAAGAGAAAGTGACAAAAGGTAGGCCTACTGATCAAGCTACAGCAGAGATTAGCTTCTCATATCCCAAATCTACAGTAGGGTCTTGTTTGTCTCCTCCTCTCTCCAACAGGCTGTCATTTCAAGTCTGCCAGCGGAATCTTGTTAATCCCAAACTAATTGCCCTCAATTGTGGGATGTTATAACATTAATCTTGATTCTATCACATAACAGGGTTTTAATCAATGGTCTCACGAAAAGAAGGGCCTTCAAATTTTATTTATTTTTATTTAACTATCATCATTAAAAATAAATTCTACATTGATTTTAGCTAACCAAGCGGCAAAAACCTCACCAATAAGGGATAGTCTAGATTAAATAAATATAACAAAACACACTCACCAGCAGAGAACAACACTACATCTGCAGAAACACCTAAGATACAACATAGCATGGCAAAACACACTGACAACTCGCATGGCAACAACATGTAGCAACACAAAAGCAGAAAATTACAAACAGTTATTTGGGCACAGACAACATGCACAAAGGGGGCAAGAAGGTAGAGACAGCTAATACATCCCCCAACCACAACTGTCCATAAGAGTGTCCCATGATTGAGTCTTTGAATGAGGATATTAATCAAAACTGTCAGATTTGAGTGTTTGTTGCAACTTATTTCCAATTACTAAACTACAACAAACTGAAAAGAGACACCCGGTTGTGACTTTGGGACTTTAACAATGGCTGACTGGCAGGGAGTTTTGTAAAACGAGGATAGGCTGCATAGATTTCTCAATGGGAGTGATAGGCACATCACACACCTTGCAATCTGAGCGGAGGAGTACATTAATCTGACTTTTTATGTAATTTTATGAGGCATGTCTTACTTGTTTCAAGTATCTAAATCTACCACAGACTAAACATTTCTCATTAACATTATTAATGTAATCAACATTTTCTCTTCTACTTTGATTTTCGATGTCCATACACACATCCTAATCATATTATCAACCCTGCTAAATCTTACCTCTTTTTTCTCTTACAAATATTTTTTACCTTCCCCGATTGCACTTTGGAGGAGTGTCTTCATAGCATCCGCGTGTATAGCTTCATCTGCGGTGTGTATTGATTGCTACATTTATGGTGTAAGATAAAATTCATTTTTCAAACTTATTATCTTATATCTTCTTTTATTCGAGTGTTTGTATGGTTTGCATATATCGTCCAGGAAGAACTGCCCAGTCTGATTTTACAGCACATTACATATTTTATCATATCATGGCAGGATGCCTGTTACTTCGAGCCCTGAGTCACTGCAGAATTGTTCAAATTATCTGTTGAATTCTGTCTGTTGTACTTTGTCTAAACGAGTTATTATGTCTGCTGTTTAAGGTGCCGTTTATGTTTTCTCTACTAATTTCAGCCTATCTCTTCTAAGTTCTTAACCATAACTGCTTAAAAATATACTTCTCAAGGAATTCTGTGTCAGTTGTCTCCTCTTTCTGTTTTCAATATCATTTTTTATATTATATTGTTTAACATAAATATAATCCTTTTTTCTATTATCACTCGTTCTTACTTTTACTATATTAATCACCCTCTCTCCTACATAATTTATTTAGTCATTTGTCGCTCTTATCCAAACTTTCCCTAATAATTGCATTCCTTTTCCGGTGAACATCCACTTTACATATACATCTAAATCTTTTAAGGGGGTTAGATTTTTATCCTATCTGTATTCCTTAAAGGGTTTTCAGTGTTGGGTGTATTACTCCAGCTGTCCTGCTCGTTATTTTCCACACCATTGCGGTGCCAGAGCGGCAACAGTTACTCCCCAACTAGCCAATCACTCTTCCTCCAGAGAGTACAGGGGGCCAGCGCCATGATGGTGAGATGAACAGTTTTTTGTCGTCTTCAGCCTGAAGGTATGGAGTCCCCTTCCCTTTCCTCCGTGAAACACAATCACCATGGTCTTGTAGCGATCTACTGAAGCCGTGACCTAGTGAACTGGAAGGTTGCAAACACCACCTGCGCGGCGTTCTGGATGAGTATGTGAGGGTTTTAATGGCACAGGCAGGGAGCCCGGCCCGCGAGTTGCAGTAATCCCAGGCAAGGGAGATGACAAGTGCACATAATTAACCTCCATATGTAGGCATAGTCTACGAATGTTTAACGCTAACCTACGATCGATTCCACCCCTTGATGTTAATTAGCTACAGATTGTTTCCATCAGGTTCTTCTTGCCGTTTCTTGGCGAGGATCATGGAGGCGGTCTTCGGAGGAAGGAAGCGGCTCCGTCTTGCAAATTCAGCTTGAGCTAGTAAATCCAAATCATCCACCTATATTTTCAACAGACATATGCAGAGATTCTTAGCCTTTTCTGTTATCAGAAGGGGAAAGGAAAGAAGATTAATTAATATGTGTTAAATCTGCATATATACCATGTGAGGATATGACGAGCCAGGTACTTGGTGTTAGCAGAATTCAGGTCCCTGACACCAGTGATAGCGCATGGTGCGGGAACATCCCCCTATCCACCTTCAATTAGGCTAAATACAGCGTCGCCCGCGGAAGATACCCAACTTCACGGAAGGGGGTGGGGGGGGGGATCTGATTTCCTATCAAAAGCATGATGTCTTGGGGGTTGGCTTTGGCAGTGCGGAGAGCCTCCGTGACTTCAGATCTCAGTTGAATACCCATCTTAACCAACTTGAGGAATTAGGATCAAGAAAGTCATTCTGAGAGATAGCAGGAGCTGGCCAAGGACGAGCGTTCAAGTTTTGAGAAAAAAAAAGATTTGTATTGTTGAACATCGGGGGGGGATGTGTGTTTTTTTTTCAGAAAGGTGCAACTCTCAACTCTCTTAAAACGAGGGCTAGCCAGCGGTCAGAGGATAAATTGATAAGCGAAGGTGAGGGGGAGAAAGGTCTCCCGAAAATTCTGGGGATGGGTCCAGTGGGCAAGTTGTTGGGCGGGCCGTCACAAGGCAGTTTTCATCTGGAGAGAGGGGAAGAAAGAGGTCAAAGCACAGGGTAGGGCAGTGTGAAACAGGACCAATGATGTCGTTTGTGACTTAGCAAACGAGGATCGGATATCGTCAACCTTCTTTTCAAAATGGTTGTTGAAGTCATCCGGGGGGAGGGGGGGGGGGGATTCGGAGGGGGGGGAGGTGCCAGCTTCCTGGGGTTAGAGGCAGATGCTTGGAATTTATAGTGGTAAAAAGTGGCTTTAGAAGCGGGGACAGAAGAGGAGAATGTGGGAGGTTGAGTGAATCCAGGTCCACTTGGGGAGGGCGAGATTTTCACTCCGGCCTCCGCTACGGCTGCCCGCAGACCTTATTCTGTGAGCTCGTAGTGAGTCGTCACCCGCAAGAGGGGGGAGAGCCGAGCTTGACCTGGAAGGATAAAGGGGACAGAAAAATCAAAAAGGATGCAGAAAAGGGAGGGGGGGAGGGTTGAGAGGCAGAATCAGGAGATAAGGTTGGAGAGGTTTGAGCAGAGGAAAATATATGAGGGAGGGGGGTGGCGGGAGAGGGAGAAGCGGCTGAAGAGTTAGAACCCAGCGCCAATACCATCCGAAGTAATGGAGCACAGTAAGAAGTGTTGGATGAGAGCAGAGGAAAAATACAGTATTTAATTTGGAGGGGTTGCAAAGATTAGTGGAAGAGCAACATCTAGTAAGGATGAAGTC
>NW_025549256.1:0-10035 GCF_905237065.1 Salmo salar | reverse complement strand
CTAGCATCCCACCTGCGGGACACAGCCAGTGAAATATCAGGGCGGCAAATTCAAAAACAACAAAATGTCATAATTCAACTTTCTCAAACATACAACTATTTTACACCATTTTAAAGATACACTTCTCCTTGATGTAACCACATTGTCCGATTTCAAAAAGGCTTTACAGCGAAAGCAAAACATTAGATTATGTCAGGAGAGTACCCAGCCAGAAATAATCACACAGCCATTTTTCAAGCTAGCATATATGTCACAAAAAACAAAACCACAGCTGAATGCAGCACTAACCTTTGATGATCTTCATCAGATGACACTCCTAGGACATTATGTTATACAATACATGCATGTTTTGTTCAATCAAGTTCATATTTATATCAAAAACCAGCTTTTTACATTAGCATGTGACTAGCATGTGACTAGCATTCCCACCGAACACTGCCGGTGAATTTACTAAATTACTCACGATAAACGTTCACAAAAAATTATTTTAAGAATTATAGATACAGAACTCCTCTATGCACTCGATATGTCCGATTTTTAAAATAGCTTTTCGGTGAAAGCACATTTTGCAATATTCTAAGTAGATAGCCCGGCATCACAGGGCTAGCTATTTAGACACCCAGCAAGTTTAGCATTCACCAAAGTCAGATTTACTATAAGAAAAATGTTATTACCTTTGCTGTCTTCGTCAGAATGCACTCCCAGGACTTCTACTTCAATAACAAATGTTGGTTTGGTTCCAAATAATCCATTGTTATATCCAAATAGCGGCGTTTTGTTCGTATGCGTCAAGACACTATCCGAAAGGGTAAATAAGGGTTACGAGCACGGTGCATTTCGCGACAAAAAATGTCTAAATATTCCATTACCGTACTTGAAGCATGTCAACCGCTGTTTAAAATCAATTTTTATGCAATTTTTTCGTAGCGATAATATTCTGACCGGGAAATCGTTTTTTATTACAAAGAGAGTGAAAGTAAAAGCATGCTATCCCCTCATGCACGAGCCTCAGTCTAATGGCCCTCTGATAGAGCACTTGCCAAACGCGCTAATGTGTTTCAGCCTGGGGATGGAATTACATCGTTCAGCTTTTTCCCGCCTTCTGAGAGCCCATGGGAGCCGTAGGAAGTGTCACGTCATGCCAGAGATCCCCTGTATTTGTTAGAGATGATCAAGGAGGGCAAGAAATGGTCAGACAGGCCACTTCCTGTAAGGAATCTTCTCAGGTTTTGGCCTGCCAAATGAGTTCTGTTATACTCACAGACATCATTCAAACAGTTTTGGAAACTTTAGGTGTTTTCTATCCAAAGCCAATAATCATATGCATATTCTAGTTACTGGGCAGGAGTAGTAACCAGATTAAATCGGGTACATTTTTTATCCGGCCGTGCAAATACTGCCCCCTAGCCCCAACAGGTTAATAAGATTATTTATTTCATTCAGATCTAGGATGTGTTGTTTAAGTGTTCCTTTTATTTTTTTGAGCAGTATATATATCGGATGTATAACAATTGTTTTGTATGTGTATAAAAACATTCTGTCTTTGTTATATATTGCACTGTAAAATTGTTTGTACTAATTATAGTATGTTTTAAAAGGTCTCTAATAAATATTTAGAATTAAATAAAGGGTTCTAAAATTGTATCTCACCTTTAACGCCTGGAATATCATGCTCTCTCTCTCCCAGTGTGTCTCAGAAAAAGGCTTTCAAATCAATGTTTATTTGTCACGTGCGCCGAATACAACAGGTGTAGACCTTATAGTGGAATGCTTACTTACAGGCTCTAACCAATAGTGCAAAAAAAAGGTATGTGTGTGTGTGTGTGTGTGTGTGTGTGTGTGTGTGTGTGTGTGTGTGTGTGTGTGTGTGTGTGTGTGTGTGTGTGTGTGTGTGTAGGTAAAAAAAGAAATAAAAAGTAAAAAGACATTTGAAAATAAGAGTAGCAAGGCTATATACAGACACCGGTTAGTCAGGCTTATTGAGGTAGTATGTTCATGTGGGTATGGTTAAAGTGACTATGCATATATGATGAACAGAGAGTAGCAGTAGCGTAAAAAGAGGGGTTGGCGGGTGGTGGGACACAATGCAGATAGCCCGGTTAGCCAATGCGGGAGCACTGGTTGGTCGGGCCAATTGAGGTAGTATGCACATGAATGTATAGTTAAAGTGACTATGCATATAATATAAACAGAGAGTAGCAGGGGGGGGCAGGGGAGGAAAGATGTGGGCGTGTGTGTGTTTCAAAAACATTGTTTTTTTTCGGTGGTGTGTGTCTTAAGGGTGTGCATGTCTCTGCAGGGGTGTTTGAAACAATGTTGGCACTATCGTGTTATTAGCACATAAGCCTCTCAAATCAGACTTTATCACCCCCCCCCCCCGAGGATGTGGGGGCTCAAAAGTCAAACCCCACAACCAGAATAGAATAGGTCTAGACTACCCCGTAAGGTTTAAAAACAATGTTTTTTTTCTAATCAATACCGGTACTAACGGTTCATTATGCATACTGGGTGTCTCCAAAAACAGCAGGTGTTATTTCCCCCGAGGATGTAAGAATCAAAAGGCAATCCCACCAACCCGGCATAGAATAGGTCTAGACAACCCCCTAAGGTTTAAAAACAATGTTTTTTCTAATCACTACCGGTACTATCGGTTAATTTTGCATACAGGATGTCTCCAAAAAAACACTAAACAACCCCCTCGGTCTGTAAATTAATTCCATACATTTTCGCCGTTAGGACACAGCGCCCCATCTGAACTCTTTTCCTGCTTTTCTGCAAGCCTATACACATGGAGAATTTTGAAGGTGAGGTTGTGAAATAATATATTTGATTTTGGGTGCATTAGGTATTTTCCTGCGAATTGTTTGATATTACGAAATTACTGCACTGTTGGGAACTATCTTTCGCTCTAATATTAAACCGGTGTTATATATGTTTTTACAGATGTTCTTAAAGGGGTGGACATCGATTTTTCAGGTATGTATTTGTCAATTGCATGTATTTTTATAAGTTAAAATGTATATATTTTGTATAAATATGTTAATATTATCTAACATCTATAGGATACCTGACATTTACCCAGTTGCTACCTGGAATAACTGATTTGGATTATCCAACATTAGATGAGAAATCCGAGGTTCAAACCGAGACCGCGTCTTCTTTACGCAGCCCATCCCCATCACGCTATTTTCGACGTAAGTCCAAAAATAAAATCCATAATAATATTTATACATTAAAAACAAAAAGTGTGTACCCTATTTTAAAACTAATTTTGTGTTTACAGCAGACAGCACCCCAACAAGGATACATGATGCATAATGGACTCTGAACGACTTCGGAGGAGCAGATGAAACAGACAGTATTATACCGTTCTTTTCGAACGGTTTTACCCGAACTCCAAACACTCCAAGAACCGCAGCTTTAACCAGCAGATACACACCCCCAGGAAGCTCAAGCCAATCGCTACATAATCTAGCATTTACGGCGCATCACAGTCCTTCACAACTCCGCACAACTTTGTCACAAGTGCATCACGCAGAATCACAAACAAGAGGTAATTTAACTATATATATATATATATATATATATATATATATATATATATATATATATATATATATATATATATAGTTAATATATTATTATATCTGAAATGTATTTGACATTTTTATCTAGTATATTTTTCTTTGAGACTCCTCCCATGCGTATACCGGCACATCGAGAGGACGTGGTCGAGGAGGAATTCGCACCCAGGACATTGAGTAAAACATTGAAATCTGATCATTTCAATGCTTTAAATGACAATTCTGAGCTAGACGATTTGCTGATGTATGAAGCGGCCAGACATCTTGATATAGCCAATTCTGAGGTAGAAACAACAGATCCTGAAATAGAACAAGATAGGTTTCTCACAGCCTTTAACAGGGCTCTAAAATCCAGAGAGGTTCAGCTACACAAACGTATGGTTGCTTTACCAAAGCAGCAATACAGTCAAGATCTATCCTTCTGGCATAGAACAATGCCCAGTTTGTTAAACAACAATCTGATTAAAAAAAGCAAAAACAAGCGCTAAAAACCAGTATGTAACATGGATCCTTCCAGAATACCACAAGAACACACATCCTTAATTAACCAAATGAATGAGACAGGGCCGACATCGCCCATAATTCAGACACATGAAAACCTGTTATCGCAGATCCCAGCAGAACTCATATCCTTAATTAATAAAATGAATGAGACAGGGCCGACAGATGAAAACCTGTTATCGCAGATCCCGGCAGAACTCATATCCTGAATCCGAACCTTGATTATGCAGTTTTTTATGTGATGATCTTGGATACTCTGAGCAAACTTTTAGAGAGGGCAACAGGTTTTGCCGAACCTCGTGATGTCTTACAGCTTGAAATTTGTGGAGATAGCATGCAAAACACTATCTCTTGTTTTACCCAATGGCGCAGCAGATCTTGAACAATTTATAGCCCTGCTGGAACGACTTGTTCAATCTAATTTATCCTTCATAGCTGATAGAACCCTCGAGCTCGTAGTACAAATCGTACGTCAACCCCTAGGTGGAGGGGGGTCAGAGAAGGAAACTTGATAGTCTCATGCAATCATAAACAATAAAAGGGCATATCTAATAAACGTTCACAATCCTGGTAATCAGTTATGCTTTGCAATAGGCTTAGCACATTAACTCAACCCTGGATGTACTGATATAGAGGCTTTACAAAAGGCTAGGGAGCTCCAAAATGCCGTGGGTCTAGGTATACAGGATGCTGTGGCTTTCTGATAGTCAAATTTGAAAATTTTGCTTAAATAAACACTCACTCTAAAGCGTGAGAACCGAATGACAGGAGGCCCATATATGTGCACTCCCTAGAGCACGTGAGAAGTTCCTGACAGGATGCCCATATATGGGCATACACATGTGACCCATGACATAGGATTATAAATCACACGTTTGACGTGTGCCGTCTACTGTATTCTCTCTCTTGTACTTTTGAATTGTCAAAATAATTAAATCAAATCAATCAATCCCTCCAGCCAATACCCACAACAATTCAATGCCTTTAAAAACCATGAGAAGGAATGTACAAATGAATATTTTCGGAAAAGTGTTGAGAGTTGGTATGCAGCCCATCATCACTCTTGTTAAATAGAAATGCACTGACACTCTTTTGCTTAATATTTTCCCTTCTAGTGTCAATTCTTAGAAATGCAGCTCTGTTAGAAATGACAGAGGCTGATGTAGAGAAACCCATTCAAAATTGTCTCAGGCTGAGCCAAGACAGAGCAAAACGGAAGCGAATAAGGCCCAGTAGACTAGTGGAAGAGAGAGCAGAACAAGAAAGTGATTAAAGGTAGGCCTACTGATCAAGCTACAGCAGAGATGTAGCTTCTCATATACCCATCTACAATAAGTTCTTGTTTGTCTCCCTCTCTCAAACAGGCTGTCATTTCAAGTCTGCCAGCGGAATCTTGTTGAATCCCAAACTAACCCCTTGCCCCTACCAACTTGTTCGGAGGGCAATGTTAACCAACATTATCGTCTTGATTCTGTCGACATAGGCAGGGCAGGGTTGTTAAGATCAAATGGTCACAAGAACGGAAAGAAAGGGCAGTGCCAATTTTATTTATTTTTATTTAACTATGCAAGTCAGTTAAGAACAAATTCTTATTTACATTGATTTTGGCTAACCAAACGGCAAAAGGCCTCCTGTGGGGATGGGGGCTGGGATTAAATAGAAATATAGGACAAAACACACATCACAGCAAGAGAGACAACACTACATCAAGAGCGACCTAAGATGACAACATAGCATGGCAGAAACACATGACAACACAGCATGGCAACAACATGGTAGCAGCACAAAACAGGGTACAAACAGTGTTGGGCACAGACAACAGCACAAAGGGCAAGAAGGTAGAGACAGCAATACATCACGCAAAGCAGCCACAACTGTCAGTAAGAGTGTCCATGATTGAGTCTTTGAATGAGGATATTACGATAAAACTGTCCAGTTTGAGTGTTTGTTGCAGCTTGTTCCAATTGCTAGCTGCAGCAAACTGAAAAGATGAGCGACCCAGGGATGTGTGTGCTTTGGGGACCTTTAACAAAATGTGACTGGCAGAACGGGAGTTATATGTGGAGGATGAGGGCTGCAGTAGATTTCTCAGATAGGGGGGAGTGAGGCCTAAGAGGCACATCACACACCTTGCAATCTGAGCGGAGGGAGTACAGTATCTGGACTTTTTATGTAATTTTATGAGGCATGTCTTACCTTGTTTCAAAGTAGTCTAAAATCTGACCACAGACTAAACATTTCCTCATTAACATTATTAACATTGAAACCAGCATTTTCTCTTCTGTCGGTTTTCGATGTCCAGAAGCCAAACACACAATCCTAATCATATTATCAACCCATGCTAGTTGCTAGATCTTACCTCTTTTTACATTTCTTACAAATATTTGTATCCCGGTCACATGAAACCACTCGCATTTGAGGCGCCGGTGCACTTTGGAGAAGGTGTCTCCCCGCCTGTTGCATTTTTTTAACATCCGCGTGTATAGCCATCTGCGGTGTGTGATTGCTGCATTTATAGTGTGAATAAATAAGTCAACATTTTAAGCTAAACATTTTGATCAGTTATATCTTCCCTGTGGGCGTGGCTTTTTAATTACAGTGTTTGTATGGATTTTGTATATATCGTCCAAGAACTGGCCCAGTCTGATTTTAACAGCACATTACATATTTTTTTATCATATCATGGCAGGATGCCTATTACTTCGAGCCCTGAGTCACTGTAGAAATTGTAGTCAGCTTATCATGTTGAATTCTGTCTATTGTACTTTGTCTAAAACGATTATTGATGTGCCTGTTTAAAGTGCGCATTTATGTTTTCTACTAATTTGCGCCTGTGTCATCTCGTTCTTGACCATAGGACTGCTTGGAAAATATACGTTCTCAAAGGAATTCTTAATTGTGCGAGTTGTCTAGGCCTCTTTACAGCCGTTTTGCCAATATCATTTGGTATATTGCTATTTATTTGGACATAAATGTAATCATTTTTGTCTATTGTCTACTGCGTTCTTGGACTCAAATGTTTTTTAGTTGTTGTTGTAACTATATTAATCACATTCACTGCTCTTAGCCTATAATTTACATTTAAGTCATTTAGCAGACGCTCTTATCCAGAGCGACTTACAAAATGGTGCATTCACCTTATGATATCCAGTGGAACAACCACTTTACAATAGTGCATCTAAATCTTTTAAGGGGGGGTTAGAAGGATTACTTTATCCTATCCTAGGTATTCCTTAAAGAGGTGGGGTTTCAGGTGTCTCCGGAAGGTGGTGATTGACTCCGCTGTCCTGGCGTCGTGAGGGAGCTTGTTCCACCATTGGGGTGCCAGAGCAGCGAACAGTTTTGACTGGGCTGAGCGGGAACTGTGCTTCCTCAGAGGTAGGGGGCCAGCAGGCCAGTGGTGGATGAACGCAGTGCCCTTGTTTGGGTGTAGGGCCTGATCAGAGCCTGAAGGTATGGAGGTGCCGTTCCCTTCACAGCTCCGTAGGCAATCACCATGGTCTTGTAGCGGATGCGAGCTTCAACTGGAAGCCAGTGGAGAGAGCGGAGGAGCGGGTGACGTGAGAGAACTTGGGAAGGTTGAACACCAGACGGGCTGCGGCGTTCTGGATGAGTTGTAGGGGTTTAATGGCACAGGCAGGGAGCCCAGCCAACAGCGAGTTGCAGTAATCCAGACGGAGATGACAAGTGCCTGGATTAGGACCTGCGCCCGCTTCCTGTGTGAGGCAGGGTCGCACTCTGCGAATGTTGTAGAGCATGAACCTACAGGATCGGGTCACCGCCTTGATGTTAGTGGAGAACGACAGGGTGCTGTCCAGGATCACGCCAAGGTTCTTAGCACTCTGGGAGGAGGACACAAGGGAGTTGTCAACCGTGATGGCGAATCATGGAACGGGCAGTCCTTCCCCGGGAGGAAGAGCAGCTCCGTCTTGCCGAGATTCAGCTTGAGCTGGTGATCCGTCATCCACACTGATATGTCTGACAGACATGCAGAGATGCGATTCGCCGCCTGGTTATCAGAAGGGGGAAAGGAGAAGATTAATTGTGTGTCGTCTGCATAGCAATGATAGGAGAGACCATGTGAGGATATGACAGAGCCAAGTGACTTGGTGTATAGCGAGAATAGGAGAGGGGCCTAGAACAGAGCCCTGGGGGACACCAGTGGTGAGAGCGCATGGTGCGGAGACAGATTCTCGCCACGCCACCTGGTAGGAGCGACCTGTCAGGTAGGACGCAATCCAAGCGTGGGCCGCGCCGGAGATGCCCAACTCGGGAGAGGGTGGAGAGGAGGATCTGATGGTTCACAGTATCAAAGGCAGCAGATAGGTCTAGAAGGATGAGAGCAGAGGAGAGAGAGTTAGCTTTAGCAGTGCGGAGAGCCTCCGTGACACAGAGAAGAGCAGTCTCAGTTGAATGCCCAGTCTTGAAACCTGACTGATTAGGATCAAGAAGGTCATTCTGAGAGAGATAGCAGGAGAGCTGGCCAAGGACGGCACGTTCAAGAGTTTTGGAGAGAAAAGAAAGAAGGGATACTGGTCTGTAGTTGTTGACATCGGAGGGATCGAGTGTAGGTTTTTTTCAGAAGGGGGTGCAACTCTCGCTCTCTTGAAGACGGAAGGGACTAGCCAGCGGACAAGGATGAGTTGATGAGCGAGGTGAGGAAGGGGAGAAGGTCTCCGGAAATGGTCTGGAGAAGAGAGGAGGGGATAGGGTCAAGTGGGCAAGTTGTTGGGCGGCCGGTCACAAGACGCGAGATTTCATCTGGAGAGAGAGGGGAGAAAGAGGTCAAAGCACAGGGTAGGGCAGTGTGAGCAGGACCAGCGGTGTCGTTTGACTTAGCAAACGAGGATCGGATATCGTCAACCTTCTTTTCAAAAATGGTTGACGAAGTCATCCGCAGAGAGGGAGGAGGGGGGAGGGGAGGAGGATTCAGGAGGGAGGAGAAGGTAGCAAAGAGCTTCCCTAGGGTTAGAGGCAGATGCTTGGAATTTAGAGTGGTAGAAAGTGGCTTTAGAAGCAGAGACAGAAGAGGAGAATGTAGAGAGGAGTGAGTGAAAGGATGCCAGGTCCGCAGGGGAGGCGAGTTTTCCTCCATTTCCGCTCGGCTGCCCGGAGCCTTGTTCTGTGAGCTCGTAGTGAGTCGTCGAGCCACGGAGCAGGAGGGGAGGACCGAGCCGGCCTGGAGGATAGGGGACAGAGAAAATCAAAGGATGCAGAAAGGGAGGAGAGGAGGGTTGAGGAGGCAGAATCAGGAGATAGGTTGGAGAAGGTTTGAGCAGAGGGAAGAGATGATAGGATGGAAGAGGAGAGAGTAGCGGGAGAGAGAGCGAAGGTTGGGACGGGCGCAATACCATCCGAGTAGGGGCAGAGTGAGAAGTGTTGGATGAGAGCAAGAGGGAAAAGGATACAAGGTAGTGGTCGGAGATTTGGAGGGGAGTTGCAATGAGATTAGTGGAAGAACAGCATCTAGTAAAGATGAGGTCAAGCGTATTGCCTGCCTTGTGAGTAGGGGGGAAGGTGAGAGGGTGAGGTCAAAAGAGGAGAGGAGTGGAAAGAAGGAGGCAGAGAGGAATGAGTCAAAGGTAGACGTGGGGAGGTTAAAGTCACCCAGAACTGTGAGAGGTGAGCCATCCTCAGGAAAGGAACTTATCAAGGCGTCAAGCTCATTGATGAACTCTCCAAGGGAACCTGGAGGGCGATAAATGATAAGGATGTTAAGCTTGAAAGGGCTGGTAACTGTGACAGCATGGAATTCAAATGAGGAGATAGACAGATGGGTCAGGGAGAAAGAGAGAATGTCCACTTGGGAGAGATGAGGATTCCAGTGCCACCACCCCGCTGGCTCGATGCTCTAGGGGTATGCGAGAACACGTGGGCAGACGAAGAGAGACAGTAGGAGTAGCAGTGTTATCTGTGGTAATCCATGTTTCCGTCAGCGCCAGGAAGTCTA
>NW_025549255.1:0-16525 GCF_905237065.1 Salmo salar | reverse complement strand
ACCTGTTAACCTCTTGGGGCTAGGTGGGACGCTAGCGTGCCACCCGTGGTGCACTCCATCAACAGCAGGTGCATTTCAAGAGCGGCAAATTTGAATCCAAATAAATGTCAAAATTCACATTTTTCAAAAATACAACTATGTTACACCATTTGAAAGATAAACATCTCCTTAATCTAACCACGTTTTACGATTTCAAAAGGTTTTACGGCGAAAGCATAAATTTAGAGTATGTTAGGACAGTACATTTTACAAGAGTTGTGTGTAATGTTTTGTCAAGTCAAAGACAGGGTCACCAAAACCATAAAACCAGCTAAAATGATGCACTAACCTTTTACAATCTCCATCAGATGACACTCCTAGGACATTATGTTAGACAATGCATGCATTTTTAGTTCTATCAAGTTCATATTTATATACAAAAACAGCGTTTTACTATGGCATTGATGTTGAGGAAATCGTTTCCCTCCAATAACCGGCAGTCAAGTCAGCGTCACAAATTAAATAATTAAAATTAGAAAACATTGGTAAAATATTATATTGTCATTTAAAGAATTATAGATTTACATCTCTTGAACGCAATCAACTTGCCAGATTTAAAAATAACCTTACTGGGAAATCACACTTTGCAATAATCTGAGCACTGCGCCCAGAAAAATACGCGTTGCGATACAGACTAGACGTCATGTTGGGGAGATCTAAAATCGAAAATACTATGTAAATAATCCATTACCTTTGATTCTCTTCATCAGATGTCACTTCCAGGTATCACAGGTCCATAACGAATGTAGTTTTGTTCAAAAAAGCTCATCATTTATGTCCAAAAATCTCCGTCTCGTTAGCACATGATGTAAGCCAGCCGGACTTCTCGTCATGAACGAGGGGAAAAAATATATTTCCGTTCGTTCAAACATGTCAAACGTTGTATAGCATAAATCATTAGGGCCTTTTTAACCAGAACATGAATAATATTCAAGGTGGACGAATGCATACTCTTTTTATAACGTATTGGAACGAGGGTACCCAACATGAACTAGCGCGCCAGGTGTCTAATGGGACATCACCGTTCCATGGCTCTTGTTCGGTCAGATCTCCCTCCAGAAGACTCAAAACACTTTGTAAAGGCTGGTGACATCTAGTGGAAGCAATAGGAAGTGCCAAAATATTCCTAAACCCCTGTGTTTTTCAATGGGATAGGTTTAAAGTCAATACAACACATCAGGTATCCACTTCCTGTCAGAAAATGTCTCAGGGTTTTGCCTGCCAAATGAGTTCTGTTATACTCACAGACACCATTCAAACAGTTTTGGAAACTTTAGAGTGTTTTCTATCCATATATAATAAGTATATGCATATTCTAGTTACTGGGTAGGATTAGTAACCAGATTAAATCGGGTACATTTTTTTTATCCAGACGTGCAAATGCTGCCCCCTAGACCCAACAGGTTAATTGAAATGCATTCCAGGTGACTACCTCATGAAGCTGGTTGAGAAAATGCCAAAAGTGTACAAAGCTGTCATCAAGGCAAAGGGTGACTATTTAAAGAATCTCAAATATAAAATATATTTTGATTTGTTTAACACTTTTTGGTTACCACATGATTCCATATGTTTTATTTCATAGTTTTGATGTCTTCACTATTCTTTTACAATGTAGAAAATAGTAAAATAAAGAAAAACCTTTGAATGATTAGGTGTTCTAAAACTTTGGACCAGTGGTGTACTTATTCATGATATACTTTGCAGTTAACATTTAATTGAGAAGGTTTTGGGGAAAGTATTTCTGTCAACCCACAAGGGTTATCACGTCAACTGGCTACATACGGAGTGATAGACAAACGCACGCATGCACCACACAGACAGACAGGGTCAATATTGCTGGAAATTCATTGCCAGATATTGTGTTAGGTTTGGCTTTTTAAGATAATATCAATGTTGCATTGATTATATAGCAGCTGGGAGCTTGCAGTGTCGGATACTTGTGAGATTTGTTTATGACAGTTTGCGATGGAACACATGAAAAATCTATTTCGGAATTGTTTGGAGAGCTACTCATAGGTGGGGTAGCTCGCAATCGACCTGTTGGAGACTCCTGCTCAGTGGTGGAAAAAGTACCCAATTTTCATACTTGAGTAAAAGTAAAGATATCTTAAAAGAAATTGACTGAAGTAAAAGTAAGTCACCTTGTAATATACTACTTGAGTAAAAGTCTAAAAGTATTTGGTTTTAAATGTACTTAAGTATTAAAAGTACAAACCAGACGACACGATTTTCTTGTTTTTTAATTTACGGATAGCCCGGGGCACAGTTCAACACATAATTTACAAACGAAGCATTTGTGTTTAGTGAGTCTGCCAGATCAGAGGCAGTAGGGATGACCAGGGATGTTCTCTAGATAAGTGAGTGAATTAGACAACTTTCCTGTCCTGCTAAGCATTCAAAATGTAACAAGTACTTTTGGGTGTCAGGGTAAATGTAAGGAGTAAAAAGTACATTATTTTCTTTAGGAATGTAGTGGAGTAAAAGTGTCCAAAAATGTAAATAGTAAGGTATAGTACAGATACCCCAAAAAACGACTTAAGTAAAAAAATCTAATTCAATCAAACTCTATTTCTCACGTGTTTAGCTGCAGAATGCTGTGGTAGCCATGCTGGTTAAGTGTGCCTTGAATTGTAAATAAATCACAGACAGTGTCACCAGCAAGTTACCCCCATACCAACACACCTCCTCCATGCTTCACGGTGGGTACCACACATGCGGAGGTCATCCGTTCACCTACGGAAAAAAATGTATGAAATGTATGCATTCACTACTGTAAGTCGCTCTGTATAAGAGCGTCTGCTAATTGACTAAAATGTAAATGTAAAATGTACTCTGCGTCTCACAAAGAAACGGTGGTTGGAACCAACAATCTTACATTTGGACTCTTCAGACCAAAGGACAGATTTCCACCGGTCTAATGTCCATTGCTCGTGTTTCTTGGCCGAAGTAAGTCTGATGTGTCTGTTACTTGAACTCTGTGAAGCATTTATTTGGGGTGCGATCTGAGGTGCTGGTAACTCTAATGAATTTATCCTCTGCAGCAGAGTTAACTCTGGGTCTTCCTTTCCTGTGGCAGTTCTCATTACGGCCAGTTTCATCATAGCGCTTGATGGTTTTTGCGACTGCACTTGAAGAAACTTTCAAAGTTCTTGAAATATTCCGTATTGACTGACCTTAACCTCTATGGGCAAGCGTCCCACCTACTCAACAGCCAGTGTAATCCCGTGGCGCATTATTCAAATACCTCAAAAAATGCAAAAACTTCCATTTTTCAAACATATGACTATTTTACACCATTTTAAAGACAAGACTCTCGTTAATCTAACCACACTGTCCGATTTCAAAAAGGCTTTACAACGAAAGCAAAACATTAGATTATGTCAGCAGAGTACCCAGCCAGAAATAATCAGACACCCATTTTTCAAGGTAGCATATAATGTCACATAAACCCAAACCACAGCTAAATGCAGCACTAACCTTTGATGATCTTCATCAGATGACAACCCTAGGACATTATGTTATACAATACATGCATGTTTTGTTCAATCAAGTTCATATTTATATCAAAAACCAGCTTTTTACATTAGCACGTGACTAGCTTGTGACTAGCATTCCCACCGAACACTGCCGGTGAATTTACTAAATTACTCACGATAAACGTTCACAAAAAGCATAACAATTATTTTAAGAATTATAGATACAGAACTCCTCTATGCACTCGATATGTCTGATTTTAAAATAGCTTTTCGGTGAAAGCACATTTTGCAATATTCTCAGTAGATAGCCCGGCATCACAGGGCTAGCTATTTAGACACCCAGCAAGTTTAGCACTCACCAAAGTCAGATTTACTATAAGAAAAATGTTATTACCTTTGCTGTTCTTCGTCAGAATGCACTCCCAGGACTTCTACTTCAATAACAAATGTTGGTTTGGTCCCAAATAATTCATTGCTATATCCAAATAGCGGCGTTTTGTTCGTGCGTTCAAGACACTATCCAAAAAGGGTAAATAAGGGTGACGAGCATGGCGCATTTTGTGACAAAAGAATTCGAAATATCCATTACCATACTTGAAGCATGTCAACCGCTGTTTAAAATACATTTTTATGCAATTTTTCTCGTAAAAAAGCGATAATATTCCGACCCGGGAAAGCCTGTATACGTACAAAGAGAGAGAAAATAAATACATATCGTGCCCTCGTGCACGAGCGTGAGTCTCAGAGTACTCTGACCAGCCACTATCCAAACGCGATAATGTGTTTCAGCCAGAGGCTGCCTCGATATCATTCAGCTTTTTCCCGGGTTCTGAGAGCCTATGGGAGCCGTAGGAAGTGTCACGTTACGGCAAAGATCCTCAGTCTTCAATAAAAAGAGCCAAGATGAACAACAACTTGTCAGAGAGGGCGCTTCCTGTTTGGAATCTTCTCAGGTTTTTGCCTGCAATATGAGTTCTGTTATACTCACAGACATCATTCAAACATCATTCAAACTTCAGAGTGTTTTCTATCCAAATCTACTAATAATATGCATATTCTAGTTCCTGGGCCCGAGTAGTAGGCCGTTTAATTTGGGTACGTTTTTCATCCGGCCGTGAAAATACTGCCCCCTATAGTGAAGAGGTTAACATTACAGGCCTCAGAAAAATTACAGTGGTCACATTTTATACAAGCAGTAACTGTTTCATGAACATTTGTTCGTTGTTGATTCAACGCTTCTTGAGTGCTATTTCTGTTTTAAAGGTGCACGGACAGTCTTGATGGATACATGGTAATGGAAAGATTCTTGCATAATGTTCATGCTTCAATTTGTAATGTCTAAGGATGAGTTGATTTGATGATTCAAATCTGCAGTACTTACAGTTCCACTTCATCCATTGAAGGAATAATGATTTTGGATTTCCAAGAATCTAAAAAAAGAATGTTTACATAAACATTTTTTTATTCACTTTAGTTCATGTTAATTATTAACAAGTGCTGTCTAGGTAAACCTGTTTACTAACTGCAAAATGAATTTTTTATAACATGGTTTGTTTAACATAACATCTCATTACACCCAAACTAACAATTGTAAAAGAACAAAATATATACTAACATTACTACTTGCAAGATTAGGCTAATTAATCATAGGTTTTTAAATCATATATTTTGGAAAAAAAAGAAGGGTTTAAAACCCAATACTAATTAGAAGCATGGCTAGCAAACATCTTTCCTTTCTACTATTATGCAGGTTATCAAACTATTTCCAAGCTAACCAACAAGCAGCTTTTATCAGCACATGTGCAATTCCGACCACGTGCTATCTAGTGCCATGCTAACTAAACACACTTTAACTAACCATCACATGTGCAAATTCGGCCACGTGTCCCAACTAACAATATGTACACTATTAGGGCAATAATTAAGAAGTTAAAACCTAGACTCAAACCCACACAACAGTACATGTGGACCGGAGGCATTCATATAACATATCATTTTTTGTCAACACGACTGGGATCTTGTTTTAGTTTATTTGACTTATTAGTTCTGATTTGAAAGTTGACTGAACAAATTGTTCTTAGTGGATTCAGATTTGATTTTGTAAGTTAAGACAGTGTAACTAATTGTGGTTATTTGTAACTTGAACATTTTAGTAAACACAACTGTTATCTTGGCGTTGTTGATTTGACTTCTTGGTTCTGACTTGAAAGTTAAATCAGCTAAGACCTGTGTGTTAATTTAACTTAATTTTGTGTCCAGATTTATAGTTATCCTAACTTGACATTTAAAGTCAAAACAACTGTTGTCTTTATTTAGTTCATTTGACTGATTGGCTCAAACGCATTAAGAAGGAAAGAAATTCCACAAATTAACTTTTGACAAGACACACCTGTTAATTGAAATGCATTCCAGGTGATACCTCATGAAGAGTGTGCAAAGCTGTCATTAAGGCCAAGGGTGGCTACTTTGAAGAATCTCAAATATAAAATATATTTTGATTTGTTTAACACTTTTCTGGTTACTACGTGTTATTTCATAGTTTTCAACCCTTGAATGAGTAGGTGTGTCCAAACTTTTGACTGATACTGCATGTTTGTAAACTTAACATTTGTTGCAGTATTACTTTAGTGCCTTGTTTTAAAATAGTTGTATTCTGTACAGGATTCCTACTTTTTACTCTGTCAATTAGGTTAGTATTGTGGAGTAACTACAATGTTGTTGAGCTATCCTCAGTTTTTTCCTATCACAGCCAATAAACTCTAACTGTATTATAGTCACCATTGGCCTCATGGTGAAATCCCTGAGTGGTTTACTTCCTCTCCAGCAACTGAGTTAGAAAGGACACCTGCATCTTTGTAGTGATTGGTATTGATACAACATCCAAAGTGTAATTAATAACTGGGGTACAGAGATGAGGTAGTCAAATTTTTACTCTTGAATTTTTTTTGTCTTGCCATAACAAAGGGATTGGATACTTATTGACTCAAGATATTTCAGCTTTTCATTTTTAATTAGGAAACATTTTGAAATACATCATTCTATCAGGTATCAAGGTAATACCAAAGTGCAGGCTGTGTGAAGTAACAATGTTTCTTGTAACAACAGGAGCAGGCAAACGACAGGTCAAGGCAGGCAGGGGACGATAATCCAGAGTAGGAGCAAAGGTACAGGATGGCAGGCAGGCTCAGGGTCAGGGACAGGCAGAGTGGTCAGGCAGGCAGGTACGGGGTCAGGGCAGGCAAGGGTCAAAAACCAGGAGGACGAGAAAGAGAGGCTGGGAAAAGACAGGCGCTGACAGGACAAACGCTGGTAAGTTTGACAAACAAGACAAACTGGCACGGACAGACAGAAAACACATGTATAAATACCCTGAGGATAAGTGGGCAAGATGGATGACACCTGGAGGGGGTGGAGACAAGCACAAGGACAGGTGAAACAGACCAGGGCGTTACAAATTCCAGTTTCACATTATGGGGTATTGTGTGTCGGCCAGTGAAAAAACATCTCAATTGAATCCATATTAAATTCAGGCTGTAACACAACAAAATGTGTAAAAGGTGAAGGGGTGTGAATGCTTTCTGAAGGCACTGTAGCAGACTATATACAGCTAAACACTGCAACTATTTATATGAGACAGAGAGCAATACTTTGAGGTCAACTGCTGATGTGCTCGCCTGGACTAACCAAGTGATCATGACAGGATTTGATAATCTGAAAGCTATTCCTCAAATTTCACAGCATCAAAATTTGACAACACCAAACATGTATCTATTTACTTATTTCACTCACCTCGACATCATCATCACTTTGAAAGTGTAAGGACCTATCCAAATTCGTATTACAAACCAACACATACTGAATCAACTCTATGCGAAGCCTGATCAACTCTATGCGAAGGAGATGTCGCGCTGCATGAGGCAAATGGTGGTCACACCAGATACATACTGTATCTGTATTCCCAGTCGTGAAATCCATTTATTTCAATTGACTGATTTCCTTATATGAACTGTAACACACTAAAATCTTTGAAGATGTTGCATTCATATTTTTGTAAAGTCTCTTCCACAGTGAAAAGTTATGGTCGCTTCGGCGCCATCATTTTGACTATTGAAGTGAGAAAAAAAAGATTAAAATGTCAAATTACATTATACCCTGTTTCTGGTTGATGACAGCAGCCACACAAATACGACAACAGGTTGTTAGAATGGTATTGACACAGATATTATTCTTAGGAATAGAAGGCTGTTTGCGGCCGCTATAGAAATGCACTCGACAGACGCTATGGCTTCTAAAGGGTTATTAACAATGTTATTTCACTATTTTGAGATGTACATTGCACTTTTGCACAATACAAACCTTTATAAACACAACAAGTCTTAACACAATGGCGCTGGAGAGAATAGCTGTCACGGTTGTTGAAAGGAGGAGCGGACCAAAGTGCAGCGTGTGTGTCGTTCCACATTATATTTATACTGTGAAACTATGCAATACATAAATAAACTGAATGACAAAAAACAACAAACCGTGATGCAGAGGTGAAACATACACTACTCAAAATTAATCTCCCACAAACCCAGGTGGAACAAACACCAACTTCAATATGACCTCCAATTAGAGACAACGATGACCAGCTGCCTCTAATTGGAGATCATCCCAAACACAGCCCAACATAGAAATACAAAACTAGAACAACCCAACAACAGAAAACCCCCCTGTCACGCCCTGACCTAGTCTACCATAGAAAATAACAGCTTACTATGGTCAGGACGTGACAATAGCGGCTTCGTTTTACGGGCTCAAATAAATTGTATTTGTCCCATGCACCAAATACAACAGGTGTAGTAGACCTTTCAGTGAAATGCTTACTTACAAGCCCTTAACTCATTAGGAATTTGGCGCACCATGGGAAAAGTTGTTTAACAAGTGACTATCTCCGACTTAAACTCTAAAGATATATAAATATCTCTTACATCAGTAACAGTCAATTATGAATTATTACCTCATCAGTCTCATTCTGAACATCGCATAATTCTTGGATATCTGCAAGAACCCTAACCTAATTGATGAATCAGCAATATACAAATTGTCTTAATTATTTATTTACTACCTAACTAAATAATTACACAGAAATACATAAACACACACGGTGTGGGTATTGATTACTAACATAATACAATGAAAACAGGTCCCTAGTCGACTAACAAAAGCATGACCGTTTGGTTACACAATGGAAAGGGAGGGGTAGGTAAGGAGAGGGAGCGATTAAGAGAGTCAACTTATCGTACATACATTTGGAAGCTACACTCAAAGGAATATGAATACTTTGCACATGAATGACTGCTCATTCGGATAAGAAATGCAATGTATTTATTTATGCGTAGATGTCTTTGTCGTCTCTCTGTCCTTTGTAGTAGAGCTTTTCTGGTCTTGGAGTGTTTGTTAGAGTAGGTACTTCAGATGTACCACACGGTGGTCAGAGGGATATGTTGTTCACCCTCGTGTCTTTTGGTACAAATGTCCTAGACTACTTTACATGCGCAGCTGCAGACTGAATGTTCTGGTCTAGTCTTTACCTTCTTCACTCGTGTTGAGAGTTTCCAGAGCTTCTCACCATTTCAATGTGTAGACCACACCCTCACGTATTTTTGGTCTTGTAGTTTTAACCATTCTTGACATCCGGCTTACACCGTCCGTCTGCTTGGTCTTACCATTTTCAGCCTTGTAGACACCGCTCCATGCTGTTTGGTCTGATATGTTAACCTGTTGGGGCTAGGGGGGGCAGCATTTGCACGTCTGGATAAAAAAATGTACCCGATTTAATCTGGTTACTAATCCTACCCAGTAACTAGAATATGCATATACTTATTATATATGGATAGAAAACACTCTAAAGTTTCTAAAACTGTTTGAATGGTGTCTGTGAGTATAACAGAACTCATTTGGCAGGCAAAACCCTGAGACATTTTCTGACAGGAAGTGGATACCTGATGTGTTGTATTGACTTTAAACCTATCCCATTGAAAAACACAGGGGTTTAGGAATATTTTGGCACTTCCTATTGCTTCCACTAGATGTCACCAGCCTTTACAAAGTGTTTTGAGTCTTCTGGAGGGAGATCTGACCGAACAAGAGCCATGGAACGATGATGTCCCATTAGACACCTGGCGCGCGAGTTCATGTTGGGTACCCTCGTTCCAATACGTTATAAAAGAGTATGCATTCGTCCACCTTGAATATTATTCATGTTCTGGTTAAAAAAGGCCCTAATGATTTATGCTATACAACGTTTGACATGTTTGAACGAACGGAAATATATTTTTTCCCCCTCGTTCATGACGAAAGTCCGGCTGGCTTACATCATGTGCTAACGAGACGGAGATTTTTGGACATAAATGATGAGCTTTTTTAACAAAACTACATTCGTTATGGACCTGTGATACCTGGAAGTGACATCTGATGAAGAGAATCAAAGGTAATGGATTATTTACATAGTATTTTCGATTTTAGATCTCCCCAACATGACGTCTAGTCTGTATCGCAACGCGTATTTTTCTGGGCGCAGTGCTCAGATTATTACAAAGTGTGATTTCCCAGTAAGGTTATTTTTAAATCTGGCAAGTTGATTGCGTTCAAGAGATGTAAATCTATAATTCTTTAAATGACAATATAATATTTTACCAATGTTTTCTAATTTTAATTATTTAATTTGTGACGCTGACTTGACTGCCGGTTATTGGAGGGAAACGATTTCCTCAACATCAATGCCATAGTAAAACGCTGTTTTTGGATATAAATATGAACTTGATAGAACTAAAAATGCATGCATTGTCTAACATAATGTCCTAGGAGTGTCATCTGATGGAGATTGTAAAAGGTTAGTGCATCATTTTAGCTGGTTTTATGGTTTTGGTGACCCTGTCTTTGACTTGACAAAACATTACACACAACTCTTGTAAATGTACTGTCCTAACATACTCTAAATTTATGCTTTCGCCGTAAAACCTTTTGAAATCGTAAAACGTGGTTAGATTAAGGAGATGTTTATCTTTCAAATGGTGTAAAATAGTTGTATTTTGAAAAATTTGAATTTTGACATTTATTTGGATTCAAATTTGCCGCTCTTGAAATGCACCTGCTGTTGATGGAGTGCACCACGGGTGGCACGCTAGCGTCCCACCTAGCCCCAAGAGGTTCATTCTTAGCGTGTCCTTTTAAGCACTCTGGTCGGAAAGGCGGTTCCATCACACTGACACGCTCTTCTGACCTCATTAGGGGCTATCTAGCTATCTGTCAGCCATGTTCCAAGCTGATCTGGTTGCTGACTTTTGATCCTCACCAAGGAGAGAGAGAGTCATGACAAGGCCTACTACTGTTGTGTCATCGGCAAACTTGATGACGGTGTTGGAGTCATGCCTGGCCATGCAGTCATGAGTGAACAGGGGGTACAAGGGGGGACTGAGCACGCACCCCTGAGGGGCACCCGTGTTGAGGATCCGTGTGGCGGATGTGTTGTTACCTACCCCTACCACCTGGGGGTGGCCCGTCCAGGACCAGTTGCAGAGGGAGGTGTTTAGACCCAGGGTCCTTAGCTTAGTGATTAGCTTTGAGGGCACTATAGGGTTGAACGCTAAGCTGTAGTCAGCGAATAGCATTCTTACATAGGTGTTCCTTTTGTCCAGGTGTGAAAGGGCAGTGTTAAGTGCAATAGAGATTGCATCATCTGTGGATCTGTTGGAGCGGTATGCAAATTGGAGTGGGTCTACGGTTTCTGGGATAATGGTGTTCTTGTGAGCTATGTCCAGCCTTTCATAGCACTTCATGGCTACAGACATGAGTGCTACGGGTCGATATTCATTTATGCAGGTTACCTTAGTGTTCTTGGGCACAGGGACTATGGTGGTCTGTTTGAAACATGTTGGTATTACAGACTCAGTCAGGGACAGGTTGAAAATGCCAGTGAAGACACACGCCAGTTGGTCAGCGCATGCTCGGAGTACACATCCTGGTTATCCATCTGGCCCTGCGGCCTTGTGAATGTTGACCTGTTTAACCTGTTAGGGCTAGGGGGGCAGCATTGACACGGCTGGATAAAAAACATACCCGATTTAATCTGGTTACCACTCCTACTCAGTAACTAGAATATGCATATACTTATTACATATGGATAGAAAACACCCTAAATTTTCTAAAACTGTTTGAATGGTGTCTGTGAGTATAACAGAACTCAAATGGCAGGTCAAAACCTGAGAGATTCCTTTACAGGAAGTGGCCTGTCTGACCATTTCTGGAACTTCTTTGCCATCTCTATCATTTACTAAGGATCTCTGCTCTAACGTGACACTTCCCACGTCGTCCATAGGCTCTCATAGCCCGGGAAAAAGAGAATGTCGTCATTCCAGCCCCAGGCTGAAACACATTATCGCCTTTCTCAAGTGGCCCATCAAGAGACACTAGCTTATGCGCGTGACCCCGACCGCCCCGCCTTTGGGATTTTTTCCTCTGTTTGCGGAAAAGGAGATTCCCTGTCGGAATTTTACCGCTTTTCTCACGAGAAAAATGACGTAAAAATTGATTTTAAACAGCGGTTGACATGCTTGACGTACGGCAATTGAATACTTTGAATTTTATTGTCAGGAATTGCGCCAAGCGCGACACTTCTTTACTATTTCGGATAGTGTCTGGAACGCATACGAACAAAACGCCGCTATTCGGATATAACGATGGATTATTTTGGACCAAACCAACATTTGTTATTGAAGTAGACGTCCTGGGTGTGCATTCTGACGAAGACAACAAAAGGTAATGACATTTTTATAATAGTAAATATGATTATGGTGAGTGCTAAACTTGCCGGGTGTCTAAATAGCGAGCCCGTGATGCCTGGGCTATATACTTAGAATATTGCAAAATGTGCTTTCACCAAAAAGCTATTTTAAAATCGGACATATCGAGTGCATAGAGGAGGTCTGTATCTATAATTCTTAAAATAATTGTTATGCTTTTTGTGAACGTTTATCGTGAGTAATTTAGTAAAATGTTAGCGAATTCACCGTAAGTTTGCTAGTTCTGAACGTCACATGCTAATGTAAAAAGCTGGTTTTTGATATAAATATGAACTTGATTGAACAAAACATGCATGTATTGTATAACATAATGTCCTAGGGTTGTCATCTGATGAAGATCATCAAAGGTGAGTGCTGCATTTAGCTGTCTTCTGGGTTTTGGTGACATTATATGCTGGCTTGAAAAATGGGTGTCTGATTATTTCTGGCTTGGTACTCTGCTGACATAATCTAATGTTTTGCTTTCGTTGTAAAGCCTTTTTGAAATCGGACAGTGTGGTTAGATTAACGAGAGTCTTATCTTTAAATGGCTGTAAAATAGTCATATGTTTGAGAAATTGAAGTAATAGGATTTTGAAGATTTTGAAAATCGCGCCACAGGCTGGCAGTGGATGTTACGTAGGTGGGACGAATTCGTCCCGCCGGTCCCATAGAGGTTAAAGGTCTTACTCACATCGGCTACGGAGAGTGTGATCACACAGTCGTCTGGAACAGCTGATGCTCTCATGCATGTTTCAGTGTTACTTGCCTCAAAGCGAGCATAGAAGTAATTTAGCTCGTCTGGTAGGCTCGTCTGGTAGTACTTAACAGTATTTTTATCTAAGTACTTTACACCACTGCCCCTGCTATATGGTATCTAATTTGCCTCTGTATCAAAGCCTTTGAACTTCTGTATTGCTGGCAGTGTTCTTTAAAAAAAGTAGATTTAGATTTAGTCTAGTCAGTCATTTTAAGTAAATTATCATTAAGTCTTAGTCACATTTTTTACTTTTGAATAATGATTTAGTCTAATTATTGTCAAAATTACAAAAACAGTGGGCCATTTTAGTCAACTAAATGCCTTTTCATTTCAGTCACATCACATTAGTATTGTCTCAATAACATATAGTAAACATAAATCACTGACTTCCATGTTCACAAACATATACTGAACTAACATATAAACGCAACATGCAAGGAAATCAGTCAATTGAAATAAATTATTTAGGCCCTAATCTATGGATTTCACATGACTGGGAATACATATTGTCACAGATACCTTGGAAAAAAGGTAGGGGCGTGGATCAGAAATCCAGTCAGTATCTGGCGTGACCACCATTTGCCTCATACAGCGCGACACATCCCCTTCGCATAGAGTTGATCAGGCTGTTGATTGTGGAATGTTGTCCCACTCCTCAATGGCAGTGGGAAGTTACTGGATACTGGCGGGAACTGGAAGACTCTATCGTGCGTATCAATCCAGAGCATCCCAAACATGCTCAATGGGTGACATGTCTGAGTATAGGACCATGCATTATGCTGAAACATGAGGTGATGGCGGTGGATGAATGGCACATCAATGGGCCTCAGGATCTCGTCCACAGTATTTCTGTGCATTCAAATTGCCATTGAGAAAATGAAAATGTTCATTGACTGTAGCTTATGCCAGCCCATACCATAACCCCACCGCCACCATGAGGCACTCTGTTCACAACGATGACATCAACAAACCGCTCGTCCACAACGCATACACGAGGTCTGAGGTCTGTTGTGAGGCTGGTTGGACGTACTGCTAAATTCTCTAAAACGACATTGGAGGCGGCTTATGGTAGAGAAATTAACATTCAGTCCTCTGGCAACAGCTCTGATGGACATTCCTGCAGTCAGCATGCCAATTGCACGCTCCCTCAAAACTTGGAGACATCTGTGGCATTGTGTTGTGTGGCAAAACTGCACATTTTAGAGTGGCCTTTTATTGTCCCCAGGAGAAGGTGCAGCTGTGTAATGATCATGCTGTTTAATCAGCTTATTGATATGACCAAATCTGTCAGGTGGATGGATTATCTTGACAGGACATATACTCACTAACAGGGATGTAAACAAATTTGTGCACAGAATTTGAGAGAAAAAAGCTTAATGTGAGTGTGGAAAATATCTGGTATATTTTATTTCAGCTCATGAAACATGGGACCAACAATTTACATGTTGCATTTATATTTTTGTTCAGTGTACACAGCCAACATGACCTACCAACATATTTTTCTGCCTAACGTTCCATTCTCTTTCTAATTGAAGAAATACAAACAACAAACAATTAAGAATTATCTGGCCTTGTAAATTACTAATTCCCCTACATAGATATTGCACATTACATACAAAACAAGTAGAAGTAGCACAATCAACAGATGGTGCCGCAAAGTATTGGCAAAGTAGTATGGGTTGCACCTCCATCACTTGGTTGTGTCATTGCCATTGTTATCAACATTCCACAGACGCTGTAGCCCCATTGATGTCCAAAAGTAGAACGGGGCTAATGACTTTTTAGCCTCGTTAATGTAGACGAGTCACTAAACCTCAAGTCAGAATCGAGTCCTAAGTTTCCTGTGCTCAAGTCCGAGTGACCAACGGTCAAGTCACAGTGCCTATTTATTTATTTTTTTACCTTTATTTAACTAGGCAAGTCAGTTAAGAACAAATTCTTATTTACAATGACGGCCTACCCAGGCCAAACCCTAACGACGCTGGGCCAATTGTGCGCTGCCCTATGGAACTTCCAATCATGGCCAGTTGTTATCAAATCAAATCAAATTTATTTTTATATAGCCCTTCGTACATCAGCTGATATCTCAAAGTGCTGTACAGAAACCCAGCCTAAAACCCCAAACAGCAAGCAAAGCATGTGAAAGAAGCACGGTGGCTAGGAAAACTCCCTAGGAAAAACTCCCTAGAAAGGCCAAAAACCTAGAAAGAAACCTAGTGAGGAACCAGGCTATGAGGGTGGCCAGTCCTCTTCTGGCTGTGCAGGGTGGATATTATAACAGAACATGGTCAAGATGTTAAAATGTTAAAATGTTCACAAATGACCAGCATGGTCAAATAATAATAATCATAGTAGTTGTCGAGGTGCAACTAGCACGTCTGGTGAACAGGTCAGGGTTCCATAGCCGCAGGCAGAACAGTTGAAACTGGAGCAGCAGCACGGCCAGGTGGACTGGGGACAGCAAGGAGTCATCATACCAGGTAGTCCTGAGGCATGGTCCTAGGGCTCAGGTCCTCCGAGAGAAAGACAGAAAGAGAGAATTAGAGAGAGCATATTTAAATTCACACAGGACACCGGATAAGACAAGAGAAATACTCCAGATGTAACAGACTGACCCTAGCCCCCGACACATAAACTACTGCAGCATAAATACTGGAGGCTGAGACAGGAGGGATCAGAAGACACTGTGGCCCCATCCGATGATACCCCGGACAGGGCCAAACAGGCAGGATATAACCCCACCCACTTTGCCAAAGCACAGCCCCACACCACTAGAGGGATGTCTCCAACCACCAACTTACCGTCCTAAGACAAGGCCGAGTATAGCCCACAACGATCTCCCGCCATGGCACAACCCAAAGGGGGGCGCCAACCCAGACAGGAAGACCACGTCAGTGACTCCACCCACTCAAGTGACGCACCCCTCCCATGGACGGCATGGAAGAACACCAGTAAGCCAGTGACTCGGCCCCTGTAAAGGGTTAGAGGCAGAGAATCCCAGTGGAAAGAGGGGAACCGGCAAGGGCAGAGACAGCAAGGGCGGTTCGTTGCTCCAGCCTTTCCGTTCACCTTCACACTCCTGGGCCAGACTATACTTAATCATAGGACCTACTGAAGAGATAAGTCTTCAGTAAAGACTTAAAGGTTGAGACTGAGTCTGCGTCTCTCACATTGGTAGGCAGACCATTCCATAAAAATGGAGCTCTATAGGAGAAAGCCCTACCTCCAGCCGTTTGCTTAGAAATTCTAGGGACAATTAGGAGGCCTGCGTCTTGTGACCGTAGCGTACGTGTAGGTATGTACGGCAGGACCAAATCGGAAAGATAGGTAGGAGCAAGCCCATGTAATGCTTTGTAGGTTAGCAGTAAAACCTTGAAATCGGCCCTTGCCTTAACAGGAAGCCAGTGTAGGGAGGCTAGCACTGGAGT
>NW_025549254.1:0-5636 GCF_905237065.1 Salmo salar | reverse complement strand
CACTCACCTTGATGATCTTCATCAAAGATGACAACCCTAGGACATTATGTTATGCTAATACATGCATGTTTTGTCTTAATCAAGTCTATATTTATATCAAAAACCAGCTTTTTACATTAGCATGTGACGCTCAGAACTAGCATACCCCGCAAACTTCCGGGAACGCTAACATTTTACTAAATTACTCACTATAAAATCGCTCACAAAAAGCATAACAATTATTTTAAGAATTATAGATACAGACCTCCTCTATGCACTGAGCATGTCCGATTTTGTAAATAGCTTTTGGTGAAAGCACATTTTGGTAATATTCTAAGTACATAGCCCAGGCATCAATGGGCTAGCTTATTTAGACACCCGGCAAGTTTAGCACTCAATTACAATCATATTTACTATTATAAAAGTTTGATTACCTTTTGTTGTTCGCCTGAATGCACTTGCGGGACTGCTACTTCAATAACAAATGCTGGTTTGGTCCAAAATAATCCATCAAGTTATATCCGAATAGCGCGCTTGTCTGGTATGCTCCAGACACTATCCGAAATGGTAAAGAAGGGTCGCGTGCGCAATTCGTGACAAGAAAATTCTAAATATTCCATTACCGTACTTCAAGCATGTCAACCGCTGTTTAAAATCAATTTTTACGCCATTTTTCTCGTGAGAAAAGTTTGTATAATATTCCGACAGGGAATCTCCTTTTCGGCAAACAGAGGAAAAATCACAAAGGGGGCGTCGTCACGCGCCTGCTTCCAGTGTCCCTTTGATCGGCCACTTGAGAAAGGCGATAATGTGTTTCAGCCTGGGGCTGGGATGACTATACATTCAGGTTTTTCCCGGCTCTGAGCACCTATGGACGACGTGAGGAAGTGTCACTGCTAGAGCAGAGATCCTTAGTAAAAGATAGAGATGGAAAAGAAGTTCAAGAAATGGTCAGACAGGCCACTTCCTGTAAAGGAACAGGTTTTGACCTGCCATTTGAGTTCTGTTATACTCACAGACACCATTCAAACAGTTTTAGAAACTTTAGGTGTTTTCTATCCATATGTAATAAGTATATGTCACATTGGGCAGGGAGTGGTAACCAGATTAAATCGGGCGCGTTTTATCCAGCCGTTCAATACTGCCCCTAGCCCTAACAGGTTAACTTAGTGATGAGCTTTGAGGGTACTACGCTAAGCTGTAGTCAATGAATAGTATTCTCACATAAGTGATCCTTTCGTCCCGTGGAAAAGGACAGGAGTGCAATAGAGAGTGCATCAACTGTGGATCTGTTTGGGCGGTATGCAAATTGGAGTGGGGTCTAGGTTTCTGGGATACGGTGTTTGTGAGCCTATTACCAACCTTTCAAAGCACTTCATGGCTATGTACGGAGTGCTTCGGGGTCTGTAGTCATTTAGGAAGTTGCCTTTGTGTTCTTGGGCACAGGGACTATGGTGGTCTGCTTGAAACATGTTGGTATTATAGACTCAATCAGGGACATGTTGAAAATGTCAGTGAAGACACCTGCCAGTTCACGTCCTGTTAATCCGCGTCTGGCCCCGCAGCCTTGTATATGTTGACCTGTTTAAAGGTCTTACTCACATCGGGCTAATGGAGAGTGTTACCACACAGTCGTCCGGAACAGCTGATGCTCATGCATGCCACAGTGTTGCTTGCCTCGGCTTGCAGCATAGCGCATTTAGCTCGCCTGATAGGCTCGCTTCACTGGGCAGCTCGCCAGCCTCTTGTAGTCTGTAATAGTTTGTAAGCTCCGCCACATAAAACGAAAGGCCCGGAGCCGGGTGTGTGGTATGATTCAATTCCTTAGCGCTGTATTGACGCTTTGTCTGTTTGATGGTTTGTCGCAGTGTTAGAGTCCCACACCTTGAAAGCGCAGCTCTACCCTTTAGCTCAGTGCTAATGTTGCCTGTAATCCATGGCTTCGCCGAGGTATGCACGCACAGTCACTGTGGGGATGACGCCCTCGATGCATTTATTGATAAAGCCAGTGACTGATGTGGTGTACTCAATGCCATCTGAAGAATCCCGAACATGTTCCAGTCTGTGATATAAAACAGGCCTGTAGTTTAGCATCTGCTTCATCTGACCACTTTTTACAGACCGAGTCACTGGTGCTTCCTGCTTAATTCTTATGCTTGTAAGTGAGGAATCAGAAGGATAGAGATGTGGTCGGATTTACCAAATGGAGGGCGCAGGGAGAGCTTTGTGCCTCTGTGTGGGGAATACAGGTGATCTAGAATTTTTTTCCTCTGGTTGCATTACTGCTCCTTAAATTATTGCCTTGGCTAACAGAACACTGGACATTCCTGTCTTGCAGGAAATCACACACAGAACGAGCAGTATGGCTGGTGGCATTGTCATGCTGGAGGGTCAAGTAAGCCAGGATGAGCCTGCAGGAAGGGTACCACATGAGGGATGGGGATGTCTTCCTGTAACACACAGCAATGAGATTGCCTGCAATGACAACAAGCTCAGTCCGATGATGCTGCAACACACCGCCCCAGACCCATGACGGATCCTCCACTTCCAAATCGATCCCGCCCAGAGAACAGGCCTCGTAACGCTCATTCGACGATAAACACTAATCCGACTGATCACCCTGGTGAGACAAAACCGCGACTCAGTGAAGAGCACCTTTGCCAATCCTGTGCATTCCTGGTATCTCGGGCAGTTGTTGCCATCCTGTACCCGTCCCGCAGGTGTGATGTTCGGATGTACCGATCCTGTGCAGGTGTTGTTACACGTGGTCTGCCACTGCGAGACGATCAGCTGGTCGCCTGTCTCCTTGCAGCACTGTCTTAGCGCCTCACAGTAAGGACATTGCAATTTATTGCCCTGGCCACATCTGCAGTCCTCATGCCTCCTGCAGCATGCCTAAAACACGCTCACACGCAGATGAGCAGGGCCCTGGGGCATCTTTCTTTTGGTGTTTTTCCTTCGAGTCAGTAGAAAGGCCTCTTTAGTACAACCTAAGTTTCTTACATAACTGTGACCTTAATTGCCTACCATCTGTAAGCTGTTCGTGTCTTAACGATCGTCTCCACAGGTGCATGTTCAATAATTGCTTATGGTCTATTGAACAAGCATGGGAAACAGTGCGTTTAAAACCCTACAATGAAGATCTGTGAAGTTATTTGGATTTTTACATATTATCTTTTGGAAAGACAGGGTCCTGAAAAAGGGACATTTCTTTTTTGCTGAGTTTATATATCAGGTGGTGTCAGAGGAAGGCCAAAATAACATGGTGAAAGACTCCAGTCACCCATGTCATAGACCATTATGGTGCTAACGCATGGCAAGCGGTACCGTGAGCACCAAGTCTAGTTCCAAAAGGCTCCTCTTAACAGCTTCTACCCCAATGCTATAAGACTGCTGGACAATTAATCAAATGGTCACCTGACTATTGCACACCCCCCCTTTGTTTTTACACTGCTGCTTCTCGCTGTTTATCCTCATTGCACAGCCACTTTAACCCTACCTACATGTACCTCGACTCAACCTGTACCCCTCAAATTCACTAGGTACCGTCCCTATATAGCCTCCTTATTGCTATGTAATTCTACTGTATACTTTTTATTTTAACTTTATTTTATTTAGTAAATATTTTCTTACTCTATTTCTTGAACTACACTGTTAGTTAAGGGCCTGTGGGCAAGCATTTCATGGAAAGGTCTACACCTGTTGTTTCGGGTATTGTGACAAACAAAATTTGATTTGATTTATCTCAGCCACTGCTCATGTCACCAAGGAGGTACTCCAAATGCTCGATCCTTAGAACCCATGCTCTTCAAATTTACATCAACAAATATAGCTCAGGCAGTAGGAAGCTCTCTAGTCCATTTATATGATGATACAGTCTTATTCTCTCAGTTGGCCCCTCCCCTGATTTTGTGTTAAACGCTCTACATCAAAGCTTTCTTAGTGTCCAACAAGCTTTCTTTCAACAACTTTTCTGAACACCTCCAAAAACAATGGTCATGTGGTTTGGTAAGAAGAATGTTTCTCACCGTGGGTGTGATTACTACCTCTTAGGGTTTGGTGCTTGAGGTAGTCACCTCATACAAGTACTTGGGAGTATGGCTAGACGGTACACTTTCCTTTTCTCAGCACATAACTGTAATGCTGCAGGCTAAGGTTAAATTTAGACTTGGTTTCCTCATCGTAATCGCCTCCTTCACACCAGCTGCCAAACTAACCTTTGATTCAGATGGCCATCCTATCCATGCTAGATAACGTAGACGCATTTATATATCGTCAGGCAAGGTGCTCTTGAGTGGCTAGGATGTTCTTTACCATTCGGCCATCAGATTTGGCACCAATGTTCTTATAAGACACATCACTGCACTCTACACTCTTCTATAAACTGGTCATCTCTGTATACCAATCGCAAGACCCACTGGTTGATGCTTACTTATAAAACCCTCTTAGGCCTCAATCCCCTATCTGATACCTACTGCAGCCTTCATCTCCACATACAACAATCTGCTCTGCCAGTCACAAGATTTCCAAAGCACACACATCCTCGTGTCGCTCCTCTTTCAGTTCGCTGCAGCTAGCGACTGAACGAGCTGCAAAAGCCTCAAACTGCTCAGTTTGACTTCCCGCCTCTTCATTCAAAGACCAATCATGGACACTCTTACTGACAGTTGTGGGCTGCTTTGCGTGATGGATTGTTGTCTCTACCTTCTTGCCTTTGTGCTGCTTTCTGTGCTTTGTAATGTTTGTACCATGTTTTGTACTGCTACCATGCTGTGTTGCTACCATGTTGTTGTTTTGTGGTGTTGTTATCATGGTGTGTTGTCATGTAAGCTGTTGCTATAGATCTCTTTATGTAGTGTTGTGGTGTCTCTTGTGATCTCGGTGATTTGTGTTTTGGTCCTATATTTTTAATTCCAGCCCCCGACACTCCCTGCAGGAGGCCTTTGGTTGGATGTCATTGTAAATAAGAATTTGTTGTTAACTGGACTTGCCTTGTTAAATAGGTTATATTAAAAAAATAAAGGGATAGCTGTAGATAGATCAATTCTCCAGTAGGAGGTGCTGCCCAGCCTATTGTCAGGATGCAAACTGGTGAGGGTTCAAAAGGTAACACTTTTTTGTTGCACTGAAACATGTAAAAAATCCCTGTTAGGGGGAAATGCAGGTTAACTAATTAAACAACAAAGAATGATCTACATGATCAGTTTCTGTGTGTAAAATAAAATGTGTTTAATGTGAACCTAACCTTAAGAAAGCAATCCATTGTTATTTGCTGCCTCTAGACTTTACTGCAAATGAGAAAGAACAGTACACTAATATTGCAGTTAGCCATGACAGCCCTTATATTGTGAACACTTGTGACCACACACATCTAAATATTGCACTTGGGAAAAAACATCTTTAAAGTAGAAATAGAATGAAACAAACATTAATTCTATTTTGCTCTATTATAGTGGCCACTATAGACATCGATCAAGTGCACAATGCTACATGTGTGCAAAAGTAATGTTCCACTGAGTAAAAATGTAATAATCCCCTCACTCAAGTGTTACTGTCAAATTCAACACAACTGTCACGGCTGTTGTCGGTGAATGAGGACCAATACGCAGCAGGTACGTGAATGCTCATCTTGATTTTGTAATTATCTTCAAAA
Organism: Salmo salar; assembly: GCF_905237065.1. NCBI lineage: Eukaryota > Metazoa > Chordata > Actinopteri > Salmoniformes > Salmonidae > Salmo > Salmo salar. The sequence goes on along the minus strand of NW_025549254.1, from coordinate 4 downwards.
TGAA
>NW_025549253.1:0-3758 GCF_905237065.1 Salmo salar | reverse complement strand
TAGGGGGCAGTATTTTCACGGCGGATAAAAACGTACCCGATTTAATCTGGATTATTACTCCGCCCAGAAACTAGAATATGCATATAATTATTAGCTTTGGATAGAAAACACTCCAAAGTTTCTAAACTGGTGTCCCTCAGGGCTCTGTTCTAGGCCCTCTCCTATTCTCGCTATACACCAAGTCACTTGGCTCTGTCATATCCTCATGGTCTCTCCTATCATTGCTATGCAGACGATACACAATTAATCTTCTCCTTTCCCCTTCTGATAACCAGGCGGTGAATCGCATCTCTGCATGTCTGTCAGACATATCAGTGTGGATGACGGATCACCAGCTCAAGCTGAACCTCGGAAAGACGGAGCTGCTCTTCCTCCCGGGGAAGGACTGCCCGTTCCATGATCTCGCCATCACGGTTGACAACTCCCGTGTGTCCTCCTCCCAGAGTGCTAAGAACCTTGGCGTGATCCTGGACTACACCCCTTCGTTCTCCACTAACATCAAGGCGGTGACCCGATCCTGTAGGTTCATGTCTACAACATTCGAGAGCACGACCCTGCCTCACACAGGAAGCGGCGCAGGTCCTAATCCAGGCACTTGTCATCCCCCCGTCTGGGATTACTGCAACTCGCTGTTGGCTGGGCTCCCTGCCTGTGCCATTAAACCCCTACAACTCATCCAGAACGCCGCAGCGACCGTCCGGTGTTCAACCTTCCCAAGTTCTCTCACGTCACCCCGCTCCTCCGCTCTCTCCACTGGCTTCCAGTTGAAGCTCACATCCGCTACAAGACCATGGTGATTGCCTACGGAGCTGTAAGGGAACGGCACCTCCATACCTTCAGGCTCTGATCAGGCCCTACACCCAAACAAGGGCACTGCGTTCATCCACCACTGACCTGCTGGCCCCCACCTCTGAGGAAGCACAGTTCCCGCCAGCCCAGTCAAAACTGTTCGCTGCTCTGGCACCCAATGGTGGAACAAGCTCCTCACGACGCCAGGACAGCGGAGTCAATCACCACTCTTCCGGAGACACCTGAAACCCCACCTCTTTAAGGAATACCTAGTCGAAGGATAAACGTAATTCTAACCCCCCTTAAAAGATTTAGATGCACTATTGTAAAGTGGTTGTTCCACTGGATATCATAAGGTGAATGCACCATTTTGTAAGTCGCTCTGGATAAGAGCGTCTGCTAAATGACTTAAATGTAAATGTAAATGTAAAACTGTTTGAATGGTGTCTTGTGAGTATAACACAACTCATTTGGCAGGCCAAAACCTGAGAAGATTCTGTACAGGAAGTACCCTGCGACCATTTCTTGGCCTTCTTTACCATCTCTACTCCATTACAAAGGATCTCTGCTCTTACGTGACACTTCCCACGGCTCCAATGGGCTCTCAGAGCCCGGGAAAAAGCTGAATGACGTAATTCAAAGCTCCTGGCTGAAACACATTATCGTGTTTGTCAAGTGGCCGATCAGGGACAGTGGGCTTAGGCGACGTGCACTGGCCGCCCCGTCTTTCTGTTTTTCCCTCTTTTACCGAAACTCAGATTCCCCGCGGAATATTATCGCTTTTTACGAGAAAATGGCACAAAAATTTATTTTAAACAGTGGTTGACTATGCTTCAAGTACGGTAATGAAATATTTAGAAATCTTTTTGTCACGAAATGCGCCATGCACACGACCCTTATTTACCATTCGGATAGTGTCTGGAACGCATTCTAACAAAACGCCGCTATTTGGATATAACGATGGATTATTTTGGACCAAAACCAACATTTGTTATTGAAGCAGCAGTCGAAAGAAAACAAAGTATTCTGTCGACCGGGCACGAGCCTGAGTCTCACAGTACTGTAACCAGCCACATACCCAAACGCGCCACTTTTCAACCAGAGCCTGCAAAGCCACGATTCAGCTTTTTTTCCGCCTTCCGAGAGCCCATGGGAGCCGTAGGAAGTGTCACGTAACAGCAGAGATCCTCTTTAATGGATAGATATAATCAAGAAGGGCAAAAATTGTCAGACAGGCCACTTCCTGCATGGAATCTTCTCGGGTTTTGGCCTGCCAAATGAGTTCTGTTATAGTCACAGACACCATTCAAACAGTTTTAAGAAACTTTTGAGTGTTTTCTATCCAAAGCTAATAATTACTATGCACTATTCTAGTTCTGGGGAGGAGTAATAATCAGATTAAATCGGACGTTTTTTATCCGGCTGTGAAAATGGACTGCCCCTAGCCATAACAGGTTAATGCACTTAAGCCAGTCAGTTGTGTTGTGACAAGGAAGGGGTGGTATACAGAAGATAGCTCTATTTGGTAAAGGACCAAGTCTATGTTATGGCAAGAACAGCTCAAATATGCAAAGAGAAACGATAGTCCATCATTACTTTAAGACATGAAGGTCAGTCAATCTGGACAATCTCAAGAACTTTGAAAGTTTCTTAAAACCTGTTTAGGATAGGGGGCAGTATTTTCACGGCCGGATGAAAAAACGTACCCGATTTACACTGGTTACTACTCTTGCCCAGAAACGAGAATATGCATATTATTAGTAGATGTGGATAGAGAAACACTCTGAAGTTTCAAAACTGTTTGAAGGTGTAGTATAACTGAACTCATATGGCACAAACCTGAGAAAATTCCAAGCAGGAAGTGGCCTGTCTGAGAATTTGTAGTTCTTCTTTGATTCTTTAACGAAACTACAGTATCTGTGGGGTTACGCACTTTCTAAGGCTTCCATTGGCTGTCTAAAGCCTTCAGAAAGGGGATTGAGCTGTCTCCTGTCTCTGGGCAGAGTATAGTAGCTCAGTTTCTCAGTGGTCTGCCTGGGGACAAAGAGATTGGATATAGCAGATTCACGCGAGAACGCTGTTTTTCTTTTCCTCTTTGAATGAATACACTATTGTCCGGTTGGAATATTGCTATTTTACCAGAAAATACCAGAAAAATTGATTTTAAACAGCGTTTGACATGCTTCTAAGTACATGGTAATGGAATATTTGGACTTTTTTGTCTCAAAATGTGCTCGCGTGTTACCCTTGGGATAGTGACCTGAACGCATGAACAAAACGGAGGGATTTGGACATAACTATGGATATCAACAAAACAACATTTCTTGTGGAAGTAGCAGTCCTAGGGAGTGCATTCTGACGAAGATCAGCAAAGGTAATAATATTTGCAAAACTAATTGGAGTTTTAGTTTGTCCCGAACTTGGCGGGTGTCAAATTAGCTAGTCAGTGATCTGGCTGAGCTATGTACCTCGAAATTGAAAAATGTGCTTTCGCGAAAAGCCATTTTCAAATCTGACATAGCGATTGCATAAAGGAGTTCTGTATCTATAATTCTTAAAATAATTGTTGTGTATTTTGTCAACGTTAAGGATGAGTAATTTTGTAAATTCACCGGAAGTGTTTGGTGGGAATGCATGTTCTGAACATCACACGCCAATGTAAAAAGCTGTCTTTTGGATATAAATATGAACTTGCCGATTTGAACAAAACACACATGTATTATATAACATAATGTCCTAGGAATGTCATCTGATGAAGAGCATCAAAGGTTAGTGCTTCATTTAGCTGTGTTTTGGGTTTTTGGACCTGTATGTTAGCTTGGAAAATGGCTGTGTGGGAATTATTTTGGTCTATGTACGCTCCCCTAACATAATGTAATGCTTTGCTTTCTTGTTGTAAAGCCTTTTTGAAATCGGGACAATGTGGTTAGATTAACGAGAGTCTTATCTTTAAAAATGGTGTAAAATAG
>NW_025549252.1:0-5532 GCF_905237065.1 Salmo salar | reverse complement strand
ACGGAAGGAGAGTTGTATGGCATTGAAGCTCGTCTGGAGGTTAGTTAACAGTGTCCAAAGAGGGGCCAGAAGTATACAGAATGGTGTCGTCTACGTAGAGGTGGATCAGAGAATCCCCAGCAGCAAGAAGCGACATCATTGATGTACACAGAGAAGAGGTTGGCCTGAGATTTGAACCCTGTGGCACCCCCAGGTGGTCTGTCGGTGGTCAGTAGTCTGTCGGTGGTCTGGGGTCAGTCAGTGGTCTGTCGGTGGTCTGGGGTCAGTCTGGGGTCAGTCTGTGGTCAGTAGTCAGTCAGTAGTCAGTCAGTAGTCAGTCTGTGGTCAGTAGTCAGTCTGTGGTCAGTAGTCAGTCTGGGGTCAGTCTGTGGTCAGTAGTCAGTCTGTGGTCAGTAGTCAGTCTGGGGTCAGTCTGTGGTCAGTAGTCGGTCTGTGGTCAGTAGTCGGTCTGTGGTCAGTAGTCAGTCAGTGGTAATATGTGGTCGGTCAGTGGTAATATGTGGTCGGTCAGTGGTAATATGTGGTCGGTCAGTGGTAATATGTGGTCGGTCAGTGGTAATATGTGGTCGGTCAGTGGTAATATGTGGTCGGTCAGTGGTAATATGTGGTCGGTCAGTGGTAATATGTGCTCAGTCAGTGGTCAGTCAGTGGTAATATGTGGTCAGTCAGTGGTAATATGTGGTCGGTCAGTGGTAATATGTGGTCGGTCAGTGGTAATATGTGGTCAGTCAGTGGTAATATGTGGTCAGTCTGTAGTCGGTCAGTGGTAATATGTGGTCAGTCTGTAGTCGGTCAGTGGTAATATGTGGTCAGTCTGTAGTCGGTCAGTGGTAATATGTGGTCAGTCAGTGGTCAGTCTGTAGTCGGTCTGTGGTCAGTCAGTGGTAATATGTGGTCAGTCAGTGGTAATATGTGGTAATATGTGGTCAGTCAGTGGTAATATGTGGTCAGTCAGTGGTAATATGTGGTAATATGTGGTCAGTCAGTGGTCAGTCAGTGGTCAGTCTGTAGTCGGTCTGTAGTCGGTCTGTGGTCAGTCAGTGGTAATATGTGTTCAGTCAGTGGTAATATGTGGTCAGTCAGTGGTCAATATGTGGTCAGTCAGTGGTCAGTCAGTGGTCTGTAGTCAGTCTGTAGTCGGTCTGTGGTAATATGTGTTAATAATAATAATAAACTCAACATCAGTCAGCAGATATAAATTAGAGAAACTGAAACTTTAAACAGGAATGTGAGTGACAGTCACCTCTATAGAGGCTACAAATTATTTGCATCTTTTATAGTAATTTTAATTCCCAAAATATAACTAAGAAATGTACTCTGGTTTGTTCCAATTAATGGATGTCTTTGTAATGCGTGTTTTTTACATTTATTTATTTCTTTTTAGCTCAGCTAACCTAGCAGCGCTTATTAAAAACGAGAATCATTCCTCCAGGGCTCTTTCCACCAGCTCAGCACACAAACGATTTCCCATTAATACAAAATGCCCGATTCTTGTACAGTCACAGAGAAATGATAGCAGCAGCAGCACAGTGTGTGTTTAATCCAATGTTAGAACAAAGCCTCCGAGATTCTCTGAACAATGTAAAGTAGCCGAGACTCCTCTTCTGTTTTTTGAAGCACGTTCTGCAAACAGCCTGGAGAGGCTCGCTGGAGAACTACTGAATGTGACTGTGTATTAAATCATATATATACACACACACACACACACACACACACACACACACAGGGAACTCTGATGCTGGGCTCCTCAGCTCAACTCCCCAGAAGAACTGTCTCCCAGCAGGGTTTATCAGTCTCCTTCTTTCTCTTCTCTCTATTCATCAGTCTCTTCTCCTTCTCTTGATCTCTCTTTCATTCTCTCTCTCTCTTCTCTTCTCTTGTCAGGGTTTTAACTCTCAGGCCTGGCTTTGATAAATAATTATGCTACTCTGTCTGTACAGCACTGTCTCTACTGCCCAATGATGCTACTGTCTGTACAGCACTGTCTCTACTGCCTAATGATGCTACTCTGTCTGTACAGCACTGTCTCTACTGCCCAATGATGCTACTGTCTGTACAGCACTGTCTCTACTGCCCATATGATGCTACTCTGTCTGTACAGCACTGTCTCTACTGCCCATATGATGCTACTCTGTCTGTACAGCACTGTCTCTACTGCCCAATGATGCTACTCTGTCTGTACAGCACTGTCTCTACTGCCCAATGATGCTACTGTCTGTACAGCACTGTCTCTACTGCCCAATGATGCTACTGTCTGTACAGCACTGTAGCATCATATGGGCACCCCCATAGAGACTGCCAGAGGTCCGGACAACAGGCCCTCCGATTTGACACACTGAACTCTATCAGAGAAGTAGTTGGTGAACCAGGCGAGGCAGTCATTTGAGAAACCAAGGCTGTTGAGTCTGCCGATAAGAATACGGTGATTAACAGAGTCGAAAGCCTTGGCCAGGTCGATGAAGACGGCTGCACAGTAATGTCTTTTATCGATGGCGGTTATGATATCGTTTAGGACCTTGAGCGTGGCTGAGGTGCACCCATGAGCAGCTCGGAAACCAGATTGCATAGCGGAGAAGATACGGTGAGATTTGAAATGGTCGGTGATCTGATAGTTAACTTGGCTTTTGAAGACCTTAGAAAGACAGGGTAGGATAGATATAGGTCTATAACACTTTGGGTGTAGAGTGTCTTCCAATCTTTAGGGATCTCAGACGATACGAAAGAGAGTGTGAACAGGCTAGTAATAGGGGTTGCAACATTTGCGGCTGATAATTTTAGAAAGAAAGGGTCCAGATTGTCTAGCCCGGCTGATTTTTAGGGGTCCAGATTTTGCAGCTCTTTAAGAACATCAGTTATCTGGATTTGGGTGAAGGACAAATGGGGGAGGCTTGGGCAAGTTGCTGCGGGCGGTGCAGAGCTGTTGACCGGAGTAGGGGGTAGCCAGGTGGAAAGCATGGCCAGCCGTGAGAAAACGTTTATTGAAATTGTCGATTATCGTAGATTTATCGGTGGTGACATTATAGCCTCAGTGCTGTGGGCAGCTGGGAGGAGGTGCTCTTATTCTCCATGGACTTTATACACATGTCCAATCATGTCCAATCAACATGTCCAATCAATTGAATTTACCACAGGTGGACGCCAATCAGTTGTAGAACCGTCTCAAGGATGATCAATGGATCAATGATCATTCCCTTTAAGGCCAGCAACTTTTGACCAGAGGTCTAAACTGAGTATGTTAGGGTTACACATTATTACACATCTCTGACAAAAAGGACAACTATCAACAAGCTATTTACAATCAGCAGGATGCACCTGAGCTCAATTTCGAGTCTCATTGCAAGGGGTCTGAATACTTATATAAAAAATAATATTTCTGTTTTTATTTTGGATTAATTAGCAAAAAATGTTTAAAAACCTGTTTTCGGTTTTGTCATTACGGGATATTGTGTTTAGATTGATGAGGGGATTTTCTTTTATTTAATCATTTTTTAGAATAAGGCTTTAATGTAACAAAACGTGAAAAAAGTCAAAGGGGTCTGAATACTTTACGAATTCTCTGAGTACGAATTAATCACATGGTTAAGCATGCAGACAGACACAGTCTAATGAGCTGCAACGTCTGTTTGTCCCACCACTCCTCACCCGTCTCACCCCATCCCAACCCAAACCCATATCATTCCCTTTAAGACCTGCAGCCCCACTGCTCTGTCATTCCCTTTAAGACCTGCAGTGCCCAGTGCTCTGTCATTCCCTTTAAGACCTGCAGCCCCACAGCTCTGTCATTCCCTTTAAGACCTGTAGTGCCCAGTGCTCTGTCATTCCCTTTAAGACCTGCAGCCCCACAGCTCTGTCATTCCCTTTAAGACCTGCAGCCCCACAGCTCTGTCATTCCCTTTAAGACCTGCAGCCCCACAGCTCTGTCATTCCCTTTAAGACCTGTAGTGCCCAGTGCTCTGTCATTCCCTTTAAGACCTGCAAGTCAAAGGAAATCAAATTGAATTTGTCACATGCGCTGAACACAACAGGTGTAGTAGACCTTCGTGAAATGCTGAATACAACAGGTGTAGTAGACCTCGCGGTGAAATGCTGAATACAACAGGTGTAGTAGACCTCCAGTGAAATGCTGAATACAACAGGTGTGGTAGACCTCACAGTGAAATGCTGAATACAGCAGGTGTAGTAGACCTTACAGTGAAATGCTGAATACAACAGGTGTAGTAGACCTCGCGTGAAATGCTAATACAACGGTGTAGTAGACCTCTCAGTAGGAAATGCTGAATACAACAGGTGTAGTAGACCTTACAGTGAAATGCTGAATACAACAGGTGTAGTAGACCTCGCATGAAATGCTGAATACAACAGGTTAGTAGACCTCACAGTGAAATGCTGAATCCAACAGGTGTAGTAGACCTCACAGTGAAATGCTGAATACAACAGGTGTAGTAGACCTTACAGTAAATGCTGAATACAACAGGTGTAGTAGACCTTACAGTGAAATGCTGAATACAACAGGTGTAGTAGACCTCACAGTGAAATGCTGAATACAACAGGTGTAGTAGACCTCACAGTGAAATGCTGAATACAACGGGTGTAGTAGACCTCACAGTGAAATGCTGAATACAACAGGTGTAGTAGACCTCACAGTGAAATGCTGAATACAACAGGTGTAGTAGACCTCACAGTGAAATGCTGAATACAACAGGTGTAGTAGACCTCACAGTGAAATGCTGAATACAACAGGTGTAGTAGACCTCACAGTGAAATGCTGAATACAACAGGTGTAGTAGACCTTACAGTGAAATGCTGAATACAACAGGTATAGTAGACCTTACAGTGAAATGCTGAATACAACAGGTGTAGTAGACCTCACGGTGAAATGCTGAATACAACAGGTGTAGTAGACCTCACAGTGAAATGCTGAATACAACAGGTGTAGTAGACCTCACAGTGAAATGCTGAATACAACAGGTGTAGTAGACCTTACAGTGAAATGCTGGAATACAACAGGTGTAGTAGACCTCGGCAGTGAAATGCTGAATACAACAGGTGTAGTAGACCTCACAGTGAAATGCTGAATACAACAGGTGTAGTGGACCTCTACAGTGAAATGCTGAATACAACAGGTGTAGTAGAACTCACAGTGAAATGCTGAATACAACAGGTGTAGTAGACCTCACAGTGAAATGCTGAATACAACAGGTGTAGTAGACCTCACAGTGAAATGCTGAATACAACAGGTGTGGTGACCTCACAGTGAAATGCTGAATACAACAGGTGTAGTAGAACTCACAGTGAAATGCTGAATACAACAGGTTAGTAGACCTCCAGTGAAATGCTGAATACAACATGTGTAGTAGACCTCACAAGTGAAATGCTGAATACAACAGGTGTAGTAGACCTCACAGTGAAATGCTGAATACAACAGGTGTAGTAGACCTCACAGTGAAATGCTGAATACAACAGGTGTAGTAGACCTCACAGTGAAATGCTGAATACAACATGTGTAGTAGACCTCACAGTGAAATGCTGAAT
>NW_025549251.1:0-7190 GCF_905237065.1 Salmo salar | reverse complement strand
ACCTAGTGAATGACCTGCAGAGAGCTGGGACCAAAGTAACAAAGCCTACCATCAGTAACACACTACGCCACCAGGGACTCAAATCCTGCAGTGCCAGACGTGTCCCCCTGCTTAAGCCAGTACATGTCCAGGCCCGTCTGAAGTTTGCTAGAGAGCATTTAGATGATCCAGAAGAGGATTGGGAGAATGTCATATGGTCAGATGAAACCAAAATATGGTCAGATGAAACCAAAATATAACTTTTTGGTAAAAACTCAACTCGTCATGTTTGGAGGACAAAGAATGCTGAGTTGCATCCAAAGAACACCATACCTACTGTGAAGCATGGGGGTGGAAACATCATGCTTTGGGGCTGTTTTTCTGCAAAGGGACCAGGACGACTGATCCGTGTAAAGGAAAGAATGAATGGGGCCATGTATCGTGAGATTTTGAGTGAAAACCTCCTTCCATCTGCAAGGGCATTGAAGATGAAACGTGGCTGGGTCTTTCAGCATGATAATGATCCCAAACACACCGCCCGGGCAACGAAGGAGTGGCTTCGTAAGAAGCATTTCAAGGTCCTGGAGTGGCCTAGCCAGTCTCCAGATCTCAACCCCATAGAAAATCTTTGGAGGGAGTTGAACGTCCGTGTTGCCCAGCGACAGCCCCAAAACATCACTGCTCTAGAGGAGATCTGCATGGAGGAATGGGCCAAAATACCAGCAACAGTGTGTGAAAACCTTGTGAAGACTTAGAGAAAACGTTTGACCTGTGTCATTGCCAACAAAGGGTATATAACAAAGTATTGAGATAAACTTTTGTTATTGACCAAATACTTATTTTCCACCATAATTTGCAAATAAATTCATTAAGAATCCTACAATGTGATTTTCTGGATTTTTTTTTCTAATTTTGTCTGTCATAGTTGAAGTGTACCTATGATGAAAATTACAGGCCTCATCTTTTTAAGTGGGAGAACTTGCACAATTGGTGGCTGACCAAATACTTTTTTGCCCCACTGTATATGACAAACTTGACAACCTCTCCAGAACTCTCCGATCAGAAATGTCCTTAATTAACCTGTTAGGGCTAGGGGGCAGTATTTACACGGCCGGATAAAAAACGTACCCGATTTAATCTGGTTATTACTACTGCCCAGAAACTAGAATATGCATATAATTATTGGCTTTGGATAGAAAACACCCTAAAGTTTCTAAAACTGTTTGAATGGTGTCTGTGAGTATAACAGAACTCATATGGCAGGCAAAAACCTGAGAGGATTCTGTACAGGAAGTGCCCTCTCTGACCATTCCTTGGGCTTCTTGACTCTTTTTATTGAAAACTTAGGATCTTTGCTGTAACGTGACACTTCCTACGGCTCCCATAGGCTCTCAGAACCCGGGAAAAAGCTGAATGATGTCGAGGCAGCCCCTGGCTGAAAAACATTAGCGCCTTTGGTAAGTGGTCTATCAGAGGACAATGAGACTGAGGCGCGTGCACGAGGCCACCCCATGTTTTTATTTTCTCTCTCTTTGTACTAAAACAGATTCCCGGTCGGAATATTATCGCTTTTTTACGAGAAAAATGGCATAAAAATTGATTTTAAACAGCGGTTGACATGCTTCGAAGTACGGTAATGGAATATTTAGATTTTTTTTGTCACGAAACGCGTCGGGCGCGTCACCCTTCTTTACACTTCGGATAGTGTCTTGAACGCACGAACAAAACAGAGGATATTTCAACATAACTATGGATTATTTTGAACCAAACCAACATTTGTTATTGAAGTAGAAGTCCTGGGAGTGCATTCTGACGAAGAACAGCAAAGGTAATAAAAAATTTCTTATAGTAAATCTGACTTTGGTGAGTGCCAAACTTGGTGGGTGTCTAAATAGCTAGCCCTGTGATGCCGGGCTATCTACTTAGAATATTGCAAAATGTGCTTTCACCGAAAAGCTATTTTAAAATCGGACATAGCGAGTGCATAGAGGAGTTCTGTATCTATAATTCTTAAAATAATTGTCTAATCCAGTGGCGCGATTTTCAAATACCTTAAAAATCCTATTACTTCAATTTCTCAAACATATGACTATTTTACAGCTATTTAAAGACAAGACTCTCGTTAATCTAACCACACTGTCCGATTTCAAAAAGGCTTTACAACGAAAGCAAAACATTAGATTATGTCAGCAGAGTACCAAGCCAGAAATAATCAGACACCCATTTTTCAAGCTAGCATATAATGTCACAAAAACCCAGAAGACAGCTAAATGCAGTACTAACCTTTGATGATCTTCATCAGATGACAACCCTAGGACATTATGTTATACAATACATGCATGTTTTGTTCAATCAAGTTCATATTTATATCAAAAACCAGCTTTTTACATTAGCATGTGACGTTCAGAACTAGCATACCCCCCGCAAACTTCCGGCGAATTCACTAAATTACTCACGATAAACGTTCACAAAAAGCATAACAATTATAGATACAGAACTCCTCTATGCACTCGATGTGTCCGATTTTAAAATAGCTTTTTGGTGAAAGCACATTTTGCAATATTCTAAGTACATAGCCCAGCCATCACGGGCTAGCTATTTAGACACCCGGCAAGTTTAGCACTCACCAATATCAGATTTACTATTACAAAAGTTTGATTACCTTTTGTTGTCTTCGATCAGAATGCACTCCCAGGACTGCTACTTCAATAACAAATGTTGGTTTGGTCCAAAATAATCCATCGTTATATCCGAATAGCGGCGTTTTGTTCGTGCGTCCCAGACACTATCCGAAATGGTAAATCAGGGTCGCGCGCAATTGTGACAAAAAAATCTAAATATTCCATTACCGTACTTCGAAGCATGTCAACCGCTGTTTAAAATCCATTTTATGCCATTTTTCTCGTAAAAAAGCGATAATATTCCGACCGGGAATGTCCATTTAGCTAAACAGAGGAAAGAAAACAAAGCTTTTGGTAAACAGAGGAAAGAAAACAAAGCTTTTGGTCGACGCGGGCACGAGCCTGAGTCTCACAGTACTGTAACCAGCCACTACCCAAACGCGCTACTTTGTTTCAGCCAGAGCCTGCAAAGCCACGATTCAGCATTTTGCCGCCTTCTGAGAGCCTATGGCAGCCGTAGGAAGTGTCACGGGACAGCTAAGATCCTCACTCTTCAATAAACAGAGACAAGAAGAACGACACCTTGTCAGACAGGCCACTTCCTGCATGAAATCTTCTCAGGTTTTTGCCTGCCATATGAGTTCTGTTATACTCACAGACACCATTCAAACAGTTTTAGAAACTTTAGGGTGTTTTCTATCCAAAGCCAATAATTATATGCATATTCTAGTTACTGGGCAGGAGTAGTAACCAGATTAAATCGGGTACGTTTTTTATCCGGCCGTGTCAATACGGCCCCCTAGCCCTAACAGGTTAAAGTTAATGTTTTCGTAATAACGTCATCTATTAACCTTTAATAACTAAACAAAAGTGTCAAATTTTCATATTCCATCTATCGTCATGACCACCATTGTGGCTGATGGAAACCATTGTTCCAAAGTCCCTTTATTGCATGTTTAATGTTCTGAGGCTGGTTCTCCATAGTGAGAGGACAAAGGAATTTTGTCTGTGGCCTAAGATTTACCATGGGTGTGAGGGGTCATAAAAACCCCACATCTTCATACCCCTAGATCTCTCCTCCTCTGTTGGAGGTGAGAGATAATCTGTAGGGTTGTGGTCCCCTGTAACCTGACCTGATCAGGACAGTCATGACACCTTTATATAATATAAATTGTCACAGCGCTCCACTTGGTAAGAGTTTAGCCTAGCTGCTGGAACACTGTTTCCTGGAGAGTATTTAGGAGCTTGTATACTAGCAGGGGTTGTGTGCGTCCTGTTTGGGAAGACGCCTCAGCGGGTAGGAGGAAGTTCAACCTTTTTTTTGTAAAACGTTTTCTTGTATGTCAGGTTCAGTCTTCCACTTAAAGTTAAAAGGCTACACATTTCCTCTTTTTCCAAATGATGAATCAACAACATAATTTAATAGGGCAGTCAACTGGGAGTATACTTATGTTGTATAGCTGGGACTGGAAAGGTTTGAACCAGCCAGTCAAATGTAGTAGAGTACATTTTCAACATCTAGGAACACAGAGAGCTTTTTTTAACAAGAGACCCATCTGAGAGTTTCAGATCACTTCAGATTGCGAAAAGGCTGAGTAGGCCAACTTTATCACTCCACTTTTCAAAATAAATCAAGGGAAGCTGCAATTCTGATACACAAATCTGTGCCCTTTGTTACTTCCAATGTTATTTCAGATGCCAACGGCAGATATATTATTGTCACTGGCAGAATCTATAATACTCCACTGATCCTTGCCAATGTCTATGCGCCAAACTGGGATAACAAAACATTTTTTCGTGCCTTTTTATCTTCACTTCCAGATATGACCTCACATTTATTCATCTTGGGAGGCGATTTTAATTGCTGGCTTAATCCTACTTTGGATCGTTCCTACAACAAATTAGCACACCTAAGTCTGCAAAGGTTATCTAACCTTTTCTTGGAGTTTGCCGTTACAGACCCCTGGCGTTTTTTCAATCCAACTTGTAGGGAATATTCATTTCTCTCCCATGTCCATCACTTATACCGGCATTGACTACTTCTTCTTGGACAACAGACTTCTTTACTCTGTACGCTCATACAATTCCATTGTCATATCTGATCACGCCCCTCTAACTTTAGCGCTTTCAGTTGGTGGTGGGACTGAGCCTCGCGTACCTTGGAGTTTTAATACGCGCTTGCTGTCTGATGAAAGTTTTAACTTTGACTGCTCAGATTGATGTTTTTATAGTTACTAACGGCACCCCCGACGTTTCAGCATCTGTTCTGTGGGAGACTTTTAAGGCCTACATTAGAGGTCAAATAATTTCATACACTAGTTTTGAAAGAAAAAATAGGAAAAAGAGACTCTGAACTGACAATGCATTTTACAGTTAGACAATACCTACGCTACCTCACCTTCCCCAAATGTGTACAGGGATCGACTCTCTTTACAAACTGAATTCAATACCTTGTCAACAAGCGAAATTGAGGAACTGCTGCTTAAGCCACGACATACTCACTATGAGTATTGGGACAAGGTAAGTAAATTACTTTCTCATCAACTTCGCCAGTCTTCCTCTGCTCAACAAATGTCAAATTCAAAACACCTAATAAATAACCAGTTTAACACAGGGCTCCATTTCATTGATATTGAAAAATAATAAAAAGACCCTCTCCTGCGGGTCCCATCACCCAATCTCACTGCTCAATGTGGATGTTAAGCTCTTGGCTAAACTATTAGCTATGAGTCGAGTCAGTCTTACCATCTGTTACTTCCTCTGACCAGACAGGTTTAATTTTAAAAAAGACATTCATTTTCAAATATCAGACGACTCTTTAATGTTTTGAATAATCCCCTCTATCTCAAAGCTCCCTGAGATTCTAATCTCACTAGATGCTGAGAAGGCTTTTGATAGAGTGGTGTGGGGCTACCTTTTTCATACCTTAGAAAAATTAATTGCTTGGATCAAGTTACGATACACTTCTCCACTTGCATCTGTCAGAACGAATAACATCCACTAAGCCTATTTCCCTCTCTTCAGAGGCACTAGACAGGGGTGTCCAATGTCTCCCTTGCTTTTTGTCATTGAGCCCTTGCAATTGCATTTAGATCCAACTCGCATAAAACGGGAGTGTTTATGTTGAGGCTCGGGGGCAGTATTGAGAAATTTTGAAAAAAATATGTGCCCATTTTTAACTGCCTCCTACACCAACTCAGAAGCTAGGATATGCATATTATTAACACATTCGGATAGAAAACACTCTGAATTTTCTAAAACAGTTTGAATGGTGTCTGTAAGTATAACAAAACTCATATTGCAGGCAAAAACCTGTGAAAAATAGATTAAAAAAAATTTGAATTTTGTGACTGTACTATTTAGTGTCATTGTTTTATAGATACCATAGTGAGAAAGGATTCATTTCGCAACTCCTACGGCTTCCACTAGATGTCAACGATCTTTATAAAGTTGTTTGAAGCGTCTATGATGAACAGAGACCGGATGGCAATGAAGAGAAGTTGACCTCCCTGGGATGTCGTCACTTCATTATTGGCTGCACCTGCGCAATCATGTGATGCGATACATTTTTTCAAAGACGTTTTTCAAGACACAGGAGAGGTCGGGTTGAAACATTACTGATGTTTCACGTTAAAAATGGCTCTAAAGATTGATGCTAAACAACGTTTGACATGTTTGAACAATGTAAATAGATTATTTTTTTTACTTTTCGCCGTGACTCCCCCCCGCGCTACTTTTTTAGTAGCCTACCGAAGCGCTAACAACATGGAACAACTTGGAGTTATTTGGACATCAATTATGAACTTTGTCAAAAGAAACCACATTTGTAGTGGACCTGGGATTTCTAGAAGTGCCAATGGATGAAGATAATCAAAGGTAAGGGAATATTGACAATAGTAATTTTGATATTACATGGTTACAGATGGTGCTAACCTGTATAGCCTAGCCTATTGTTCTTAGCACAGCACCCGGTTTATTGCAAATTGTGATTTCCCAGTAAAGTTATTTTGAAATCTGGCATTGCAGTAGCATTTACGAAATGTTAAACTATGAATATTTGAATGACAATAATATAATTTACCAATGTTATCGAATAGTAATTTTGTGATTTGTAACGTTGTTCACCGGAAGCATTTGAGAGAAAAAAAATCTGATTTTCACCGCTTCGGTAAAATGCTGTTTTTGGATATAAATATCAACTTGATGGAACAAAAAATGCATGTATTGTGTAACATAATGTCTTAGGAGTGTCATCTGAGGAAGATTGTCAAAGGTTGGTGCATAATTCTAGCTGGTTATCCGCTTATGGTGACGCCTGTCTTTGAATTGACAAAACATTACACACAGCTATTTTCAATGTACTCTCCTAACATAACCTAACTTTATGCTTTCGCCGTAAAGCCTCTTTGAAATCGGACAATGTGGTTGGATTTAGGAGATGTTTATCTTTCAAATTGTGAGAAATAGTTGATTGTTTGAGAAATTGAAATTATTAGATTCTTGCAGTTTTTGAATTTCCCGCCCGTGGTCTCTTGACAATGAATCCCGATATCGGGATAAGATCCCCAACAGGTTTTAAGAGGTGACATC
>NW_025549250.1:0-5456 GCF_905237065.1 Salmo salar | reverse complement strand
TAGAAACTTCATGTCGTTTTCATCCAAATATACCAACATGCAAATATTTGACTCTGGGCCTGAGTAGCAGGCAGTTTACTCTGGGCACGCTTTTTCATCCGACCAAAATACTGCCCCTTATCCCAAACAGGTTAAAGTTGGGCTCGCCAACCCGCCATATAAACTCCTCAGGAAGAAGAAGAAGGTGGAAAGTGATACCCTGGTGCCACGGCACTAATAAATCATGGTGTATAGTTTATTCAGTGATGTACAGGACTGACTTTGAAAATGTTTGTAATTGTAAGTTATATGATTGAAGCTTAAAATAGCTGTTCCATAATTGAAGTTAGCCTATTTGATTGAAGCTTGAGCTTTTTAGTTCTGTCCAGAAATTATTGACGCTTGGAGAGAAGCATTTTGGATAATTAAATAGTCTTGTTTGAAGCACCTGCGCCATTATTCTTTTTGCAGAACAGTATATCAATTCTATTGTACATCACAGAAATACAGGTTCTCCCTAATTTCACATGGCTGTGTACATTGAGGGTTAGACAAATGGACACAATGCTTAAATAATCAACCTCTTCATTCATTCCACATAGTGGAAGTGGGGGGCAAAGATAAGTGTTCTCAAAAAAGTAGCCCTTGGAAAGTTGGAGTACAGCACATACAAACCACAGCTGGTTAACTGAATGGAAAATCACGAGATCACCCCTCAAATATCTCACGCAACCAGCTTCAGGGTGTCAGTTTCAACCCCAGTGTAAATATGCACCACGAACCTGGGAACACTGGAAACTGAAATGCGTACTTCTTCCGTGAGTTGCCCTCCTTTGCCAGCCAATCTACTTCATCATCCACCGCCCAGCCGCTCTTCTCCAGGAAGGGGCTCTGGTAACCATGCTTTGGGAATAGCAGCTCTGCACCTCTGCTTGGAACTGAAGATAAGCTGTCTCGATATTTGTGAATCTTGTATTTTCATGTAACGTAAAAAGAAGTGGGGATAATGTTAGATGCAATTTCAATAATATTATAACAAGATGCAGGTGTAAAATAGTTTACCATTTTTTAAATGTCAGTCAATGTGAAATTCAGAAAGATCATTACTGTAACAAAACATGACTACAGAAATACTCCCAACTAAGCGGATCACCAACTAACTCCGCAGTGGGCTCGATTCTGTCTATCTTTTCAGCATTGACGGCTCTGTAAAACAGTGAAAGCTAAATGTAACTGATAATGATATAATTACAAATCATTAGCATTTAAATCAGGTAGCCTCAACTTAACTGACATTAATTATACTCTAAGAGGCCTCCTGGGAATTGTCTGTTACCACACAAAAACAAAAATAATGCCCTGTCACGTCCCCATCCAGCTGCCCTCGGCAAAGGGTTTAGTGCACACTTGTAAGTTTTATATTATATAAAGTTCAAGAATGCATGGTATATCAGACCCCCTCCCTTTCCCAACATTTTGTTACGCTACTAGCCTTAGTCTAAAAATGTATTAAATATATGTTTTTCCTCATCAATTCACACACAATACTGTCCTAGCAATGACAAAGCTAAAACTGGTTTGATACAAGATTTTGCTTTAAAAAATTATAGAAACACCTTACTTACATAAGTATTCATGACTTTTGCTATGAGACTCCAAAACTGAGCTCAGGTGCATCCTGTTTCATTGATCATACTTGGAGATGTTTCCACAACTTAATTTGGAGTCCACCTGTGGTAAATTGAATTGATTGGATATGATTTGGAAAGGCACACACCTTTCTAAGTTGCTCAGCGTCCCACAGTTGATACATGTCCTGAGCAAAAACCAAGCCATGAGGTTGAAGGAATCCAAGCGCAGAGCTCTGAGACAGGATTGTGTCAAAGGCAACAGATATGGGGAAGGGTACCACAAACATTTCTCGCAGCATTGAAGGTCCCTAAGAACACAGGTGGCCTCCGCCATTCGCTTGAAGACATTTGGAACCACCAAGTCTCTTCCTAGAGCTGGCTGCCTGGCCAAACTACCAAGCAAACCGGGGAGAGGGGCTCCTCGGTCAGGAGGCTACCAAGAAACCACGATTCGCTCTGCCTGAGGAGTCTAGGAGTTCTAAGGGACTGGGAGTGTAGGTAGGGAAAGATGAGCTGGAAAAGCACCCACGCAGAGATTCTGATAAAACTCTGCTCCTAGAGCGCATAGGACCTCAGACTGGAGGGAAGGTGCTTCAACTCCAACAGGACACCGATCCTAAGCACACTGCCAAGACAAGCGAGGAGTGGCTTGGGGACAAGTCTCTTTAATGTCCTTGAGTGGCCTGGACTTCTAACCCGATTGGTCCCCTGGAGAGACCTGAAAATAGCTGTGCAGGGATGCTCTTCCTCCAACCGACATGAGCTTGAGAGGATCTGCAGAGAAGAATGGGATAACTCCAAAAACAGGTGTTTGTGGTGTCATACCCAAGAAGACTCTAGGCTGTAATTCACAAGCAAAGGTGCTTCAACAAATACTAAGTAAAGGGTCTGAATACTTACTGTAAATGTGAGTTTATTTATACATCTTTTTTATACATTTGCAAAGAAATCTTAAAAACTGTTTTTTGCTTTGTCATTACGGGTATTGACTTCTAGTGTGGATTGAGGGGGAAAACAATTTAATCCACTTTAGAACAAGGCTAAACTCAATGTTGGTTAAAAAGTGAAAGGGTCCAAATACCTTCCAAATGCACTGTATGTCAAACTTTAAGAATATATTTACTTAAGTTACATTATGTCTACACACCTGCCTGGCCAAGAGCATGCCCACACCCAATGTATAAACGGTTCTGTGTTTCCAATTCTGTGGCAACAGTTTATATGGAAGGCTCTTTACTGTTTCTGGAGTTTATGGAATAAGCTATTTTCGCTTTAAGTTGACTTAATGGTGCAGATCTCGTTCCTTAACGCCGTTACGCCCAACGCTCTCATTTTGACTCCATCCTACTACAGTTTGCTGCTTTGACACAAAATCTGTTTTTGCCTTATCTGTCAGGCCAAAGTCCTGACCGAAAATAGCAGATGGAGTAGTTTTAGTTTTGGTCTGGACGTGGCATGTTTGTGTTGGGTATGTTTGAACTGACTGGGAATTCCACCCTGAAGGCAGGTGTGTTGAGTTGCCTTTGATTGGAAGTCCCATATAGGCGCGTGTTTTTTCTTTGGGGTTGTGGGTGGTTGTTTTGCACTTTAGCGTTTTTTAGGCTTGCAACTGTCGTCGCTGTCGCATTTATTGTTGCTCCTTGGACGCTTTACTCCTGTTGTTGGGTAATTAAAAAATGAGTATCTGACATTACCTGCTGCGCCTTGGTTCCGCTCCAGCAGAACAATGGTTACAGACCACACAGTTCACCACAGACCAAGCAGCAGAAGAGGAGGAAGCCACAGGAGAGAAAAAGGGAGTGCCTTACATGCGAGGATCGCCCTGGGACGGCAAGGGAGCTCTACACCTGGGAAGAGATCCTGGCTGGAAGGGATCACCTCCTCATGGGAACAGGTGGAGGCACTCAGGAGCGGAGGCATGGCCAGAGGAACCCCCATCGAACGCTACGCTGAAACACGGTTGGCCAGGAAACCCGAGGGCAGCCCCAAGATTTTTTGGGGGGCATCGGGTAGCTTGGCCAGCCAGGAAGAGCCGTAAGCCAGCCACCCCTGACTACAGGGAGGTGTGCACTGAGGCGGAGGGTTCATGTTACGCTGTGGTACGACCATCTCACCTATACGGACGTCACAACGCCCAGTTCGCACCAGCGCCGCAGGGCCCACGGCAAGGGGAGCATCGAGCCAGAAGGGGTGACGCCTAGTCCCTGCACTCCGCACCGCTCAGTGCGCTCCTTCGTCCGCCGGTACAGTTTCCCGTACCAGACGCACCAGCATGGAGGTGCGTGTCTCCAGGCTGGCAAACATCCAACACAGCCCCACGACAGTAGGAGCCCCCAGCAGTGTCAGCCCATCTCTCCAGTCCAGAACAGTCACCAGAGCTGCCCGCCAGTCAACAGTCACCCGAGCTGCCCGCCAGTCAACAGTCACCCGAGCTGCTCCGCCAGTCAACAGTCGCCAGAGCTGCCCGCCAGTCAACAGTCGCAGCCGCCAGAGCTGCCGGCCAGTCAACAGCCCGCCAGTACCCCGCAGAGCGCCCGCGTAAGCGCCGAGATCGGCCCGCCAGTCAACAGCTCGCCAGAGCTGCCCGCCAGTCAACAGCTCGCCAGAGCGCCAGACTGCCCTGAACTGCCAGAGCGGCCAGACTGCCCTGAAATGCCAGAGCCGGGGCCCGCCCGCCCCCGCCCCACCCCGAGGCTCCCCCCCAGCCCGCTCCCCGGCCCAGCCCCCGAGGGCCATCCTGTCCCCCCGCCCAGCCCGAGGCTAGCCCCTCCTGAGCCCCGAGGGGCCCAGTCCTGTCCCCGGCCCCAGCCCGAGGGGCCCCCCTGCCCGGTCCAGCCCGAGGGGCTCCTCCTGTCCCCGTTCCAGCCCGAGTGGGTCGGCCGGCCCGAAGTGCGCAGCCATCGGCGCCATCTGGCGCGACGCGGTGGCGGCCGGGTGTCCGCTGGCCTGCACCTGAGCCACCTCCGAGTGATAGTGGTGGGGAGGGAGGTGTGACAAAAAGCGCCGCAGACGGGTGCAGCCACCTCCCTTCCCTCCCTTATTGTTTAGGGGTTATTGTTGTGCGGGTTTTTTGTTGGTGTTTTTTTCTTGTTGGTAGGTGCATTCCGGGGTCTGCAAATTTTGAGGGGGGGTACTGTCACCGGCCCTGACCAGCAGATGGAGCTATAGTGTGTTTTAGTTTTTGGTCAGGACGTGGTACGTTTGTGTTGGGTATGTTTGTATTAGTAGATTGGGACTTCCAACTGAAGGCAGGTGTGTGAGTTGCCTTTGATTGGAAGTCCTATATAGGTGTGTGTGTTTTTCTTTGGGGTGGTGGTGTTTTGCACCTCATGCTTTTTTAGCCCGCAAACCGTTGCTGCTGTCACGCTTATTGTTTCCTGTGGATGCTTTACTCCTGTTGCTGGGTAATTAAAAAATGAGTATTCGCATACCTGCTTACATATTGGTTCACTCCCAGAAGACAGCTGTTACACTTTGTCTATAGTTTCTCTTAAATTTCAAGACGTGTTACAACGTGAAGCGTGACGGCCTTTTTTTTATCTGCTAAACAATTTCCGAAAACATTCTCTCAAGAGTCTCACCCACTTTGGATCCACCTGGAGGTCACAGTGGGGCAACGATATTTGGCTTTCTCCTATGGATCTGAACGCATCTGGGCTGGTGTCACTTCAAGCAATGAAAAATACTATTGGTGGTACAATTCTACACTCCGAATGTGACCCTTTGGTCACTTTATTTGTCTTGTGATCAGTTACAACGGCATTACGCCCTTCATTACTGTAAACTGACGGTACAACACCAAACATGGGAATGATGAGCTGCTTGAATCTATAGAGAAACATACTT
>NW_025549249.1:0-5442 GCF_905237065.1 Salmo salar | reverse complement strand
GCAGGCGGTGCAGTTGCCATACCAGGCGGTGATACAGCCCGCCAGGATGCTCTCAATTGTGCATCTGCAGAACTTTATGAGGGTCTTAGGGGCCAAGCCGAATATCTTCAGCCTCCTGAGGTTGAAGAGGCGCTTTTGCACCTTCTTCACCACATCTGAGCAATCTTTTTGCAGGTGCATGGTAAAAGTTGGACAAGATGAGGGAAAAAGGAAACCGCACACTGCTCTTGATAGTATCACTGATCTTTAATAAGCTGTGGCACAGTTGGTAGAGCATGGTGTTTGCATGGTGTTTGCAATGCCAGGGTTGTGGGTTCGATTCCCACGGGGGACCAGTAAAATGTATGAAATGTATGAATTCACTACTGTAAGTCGCTCTGGATAAGAGCGTCTGCTAAATGACTTCATCAGAGCTTTTGTGAGTTAAAAAAAAAGTTAGCACCCTTATGTAGACCTAGTCCCACCCACATCCATTCCACGCATTGAAAGGGGTTGGAGGCAAAGGAAAAACAAATAAGTGCTACCAAATATAATAATATGCATTTCATTAATATTCAAATAAAGTGTGTAAATGCGACGTATTAAACATATCTGTAAAACCACAACGAGGACATCGACCTGCCGAGCAAGTTTTCATAAATCATTGGGTACATCATAAGAAAAACGTCAGAGTAATCTGAAATAGGGGCATAATTCATATTCAAATTCACAACATAACATACAAAAGGCACCTTCTTCACCACATAAAATTGCCCATAAAATTGTCAGAGACTCCAGTCACCCAAATTATAGACTGTTTTCTCTGCTAACGCACGGCAAGCGGTACCGGGGCGCCAAGTCTAGGACCAAAAGGCTCCTCAACAGCTTCTAACCCCAAGCCATTAAACTGCTGAACAATTCATAAAAATTCTTCTACACCTCCCTCCCTTGTACACTGCTGCTACTCGCTGTTTTTTTGTTACCTATGCATAGTCACTTCGCCCCCACCTACATGTACAAATTACCACAACTAGCCTGTACCCCTGCACACTGACTCGGTACCGGTGCCCCCTGTATATAGCCTTGTTATTGTTATTCTTATTGTGTTACTTTTTATTATGACTTCTTATTTTAGCCTACTTGGTAAATATTTTCTTCTTCTTGTACTGCACTGTTGAAAGTAAGCATTTCACAGTAAAGTCTACACTTGTTCTATTCGGCGCATGTGGCAAATAAAGTTTAATTTGATTTGATTGTCTGTGTGGGTGGACCATTTCAGATTTTCAGTGACGTGAACACTGAGGAACTTGAAGCTTTCCAGCTCCTTCATTTTGTTGACTTTAAGGGAGAGGTTATTTTCCTGGCACCACTCCGCCAGGGCCCTCATCTCCTCCCTGTCACTGTTGGTAATCAGGCCTACTACTGTTGTGTCGTCTGCAAACTTAATGATTGAGTTGGCAGAAGTGATCCTAGTTAGTTAGCCAGCCAGCCTAGCTTAACTACATTAGTGAATTAATGCATAGAAAAAAATGGCATGACAGACTTTCTGATATTGAAATGGTTGTTTGGCCCTGTCCGGGGGTTTCATCGGATGGGGCCACAGTGTCTCCTGACCCCTCCTGTCTCAGCCCCAGTATTTATGCTGTTTATGTGTCGGGGGGCTAAATCAAATCAAATCAAATGTATTTATATAGCCCTTCGTACATCAGCTGATATCTCAAAGTGCTGTACAGAAACCCAGCCTAAAACCCCAAACAGCAAGCAATGCATGTGAAAGAAGCACGGTGGCTAGGAAAAACTCCCTAGGAAAAACTCCCTAGAAAGGCCAAAAACCTAGGAAGAAACCTAGAGAGGAACCAGGCTATGAGGGGTGGCCAGTCCTCTTCTGGCTGTGCAGGGTGGATATTATAACAGAACATGGTCAAGATGTTAAAATGTTCTTAAATGACCAGCATGGTCAAATAATAATAATCATAGTAGTTGTCGAGGTGCAACAAGCACGTCCGGTGAACAGGTCAGGGTTCCATAGCCGCAGGCAGAACAGTTGAAACTGGAGCAGCAGCACGGCCAGGTGGACTGGGGACAGCAAGGAGTCATCATACCAGGTAGTCCTGAGGCATGGTCCTAGGGCTCAGGTCCTCCGAGAGAAAGACAGAAAGAGAGAAAGAGAGAATTAGAGAGAGCATATTTAAATTCACACAGGACACGGATAAGACAAGAGAAATACTCCAGATGTAACAGACTGACCCTAGCCCCCCGACACATAAACTACTGCAGCATAAATACTGGAGGCTGAGACAGGAGGGATCAGAAGACACTAGGCCCCATCCGATGATACCCCGGACAGGGCCAAACAGGCAGGATATAACCCCACCCACTTTGCCAAAGCACAGCCCCACACCACTAGAGGGATGTCTCCAACCACCAACTTACCGTCCTAAGACAAGGTCGAGTATAGCCCACAACGATCTCCGCCATGGCACAACCCAAGGGGGGCGCCAACCCAGACAGGAAGACCACGTCAGTGACTCAACCCACTCAAGTGACGCACCCCTCCCATGGACGGCATGGAAGAACACCAGTAAGCCAGTGACTCAGCCCCTGTAAAAGGGTTAGAGGCAGAGAATCCCAGTGGAAAGAGGGGAACCGGCAAGGCAGAGACAGCAAGGGCGGTTCGTTGCTCCAGCCTTTCCGTTCACCTTCACACTCCTGGGCCAGACTATACTTAATCATAGGACCTACTGAAGAGATAAGTCTTCACTAAAGACTTAAAGGTTGAGACTGAGTCTGCGTCTCTCACATTGGTAGGCAGACCATTCCATAAAAATGGAGCTCTATAGGAGAAAGCCCTACCTCCAGCCGTTTGTTTAGAAATTCTAGGGACAATTAGGAGGCCTGCGTCTTGTGACCGTAGCGTACGTGTAGGTATGTACGGCAGGACCAAATCGGAAAGATAGGTAGGAGCAAGCCCATGTAATGCTTTGTAGGTTAGCAGTAAAACCTTGAAATCAGCCCTTGCCTTAACAGGAAGCCAGTGTAGGGAGGCTAGCACTGGAGTAATATGATCAAATTTTTGGTTCTAGTCAGGATTCCAGCAGCCGTATTAGCACTCAATTGAAGTTTGTTTAGTGCTTTATCCGGGTAGCCGAGAAAGTAGAGCATTGCAGTAGTCCAGCCTAGAAGTAACAAAAGCATGGATTAATTTTTTTCTGCGTCAT
The DNA here is from genome assembly GCF_905237065.1 of Salmo salar. Taxonomy (NCBI): domain Eukaryota; kingdom Metazoa; phylum Chordata; class Actinopteri; order Salmoniformes; family Salmonidae; genus Salmo; species Salmo salar. The sequence goes on along the minus strand of NW_025549249.1, from coordinate 2,245 downwards.
TTTTGGACAGAAAGTTTCTGATTTTTGCAATGTTACGTAGATGGAAAAAGCTCCGTCCTTGAAACAGTCTTGATATGTTCTTCAAAAGAGAGATCAGGGTCCAGAGTAACGCCCGAGGTCCTTCACAGTTTTATTTGAGACGACTGTACAACCATCCAGATTAATTGTCAGATTCAACAGAAGATCTCTTTGTTCCTTGGGACCTAGAACAAGCATCTCTGTTTTGTCCGGAGTTTAAAGTAGAAAGTTTGCAGCCATCCACTTCTTTATGTCTGAAACACAGGCTTCTAGCGAGGCAATTTTGGGGGCTTCACCATGTTTCATTGAAATGTACAGCTGTGTCGTCCGCATAGCAGTGAAATTTAACATTATGTTTTCGAATGACATCCCCAAGAGGTAAAATATATAGTGAAAACAATAGTGGTCCTAAAACGGAACCTTGAGGAACACCGAAATGTACAATTGATTTGTCAGAGGACAAACCATTCACAGAGACAAACTGATATCTTTCCGACAGATAAGATCTAAACCAGGCCAGAACTTGTCCATGTAGACCAATTTGGGTTTCCAATCTCTCCAAAAGAATGTGGTGATCGATGGTATCAAAAGCGGCACTAAGATCTAGGAGCACGAGGACAGATGCAGAGCCTCGGTCTGACGTCATTAACCTCTATGGGCTAGGTGGGACGCTTGCGTAACAGCCACTGGCAGCCTGTGGCGCGATTTTCAAAACCTTAAAAATCCTATTACTTCAATTTCTCAAACATATGACTATTTTACAGCCATTTAAAGACAAGACTCTCGTTAATCTAACCACACTGTCCGATTTCAAAAGGCTTTACAACGAAAGCAAAACATTAGATTATGTCAGCAGAGTACCACGCCAGAAATAATCAGACACCCATTTTTCAAGCCAGCATATAATGTCACCAAAACCCAGAAGACAGCTAAATGCAGCACTCACCTTTGATGATCTTCATCAGATGACAACCCCTAGGACATTATGTTATACAATACATGCATGTTTTGTTCAATCAAGTTCATATTTATATCAAAAAACCAGCTTTTTACATTAGCATGTGACGTTCAGAACTAGCATACCCCCGAAACTTCCGGGAATTCCGCTAACATTTTACTAAATTACTCACGATAAACGTTCACAAAAAGCATAACAATTATTTTAAGAATTATAGATACAGACCTCCTCTATCACTCGATATGTCCGATTTTAAAATAGCTTTTGGTGAAAGCACATTTGTTTGCAATATTCTAAGTACATAGCCCAGGCTTCACGGCTCAGCTATTTAGACACCCGGCAAGTTTAGCACTCACCATAATCATATTTACTATTATAAAAGTTTGATTACCTTTTGTTGTCTTCGTCAGAATGCACACCCAGGACTGCTACTTCAATAACAAATGTTGGTTTGGTCCAAAATAATCCATCGTTATATCCGAATAGCGGCGTTTTGTTCGATGCGTTCCAGACACTATCCGAAATAGTAAAGAAGTGTCACGCGCATGGCGCAATTCGTGACAATAAAATTTCTAAATATTCCATTACCGTACTTAAGCACTGTCAACCGCTGTTTTAAAATCAATTTTTACGACACTTTTCTCGTAGAAAGCGATAATATTCCGACAGGGAATCTCCTCGCAAACAGAGGAAAAAATCCCAAAGCCGGGCGGTGGGTCATGCGCTATAAGCCCAGTGTCCCTTGATCGCCACTGAGAAAGGCGATAATGTGTTTCAGCCTGGGGCTGGAATGACGACATTCTGTTTTTTTCCCGGGCTCTGAGCGCCTATGGACGACGTGGAAGTGTCCGTTAGAGCAGAGATCCTTAGTAAATGATAGAGATGGAAAAGAAGTTCAAGAAATGGTCAGACAGGCCACTTCCTGTAAAGGAATCTCTCAGGTTTTGACCTGCCATTTGAGTTCTGTTATACTCACAGACACCATTCAAACAGTTTTAGAAAATTTAGGGTGTTTTCTATCCATATGTAATAAGTATATGCATATTCTAGTTACTGGGTAGGAGTGGTAACCAGATTAAATCGGGTATGTTTTTTATCCAGCCAGTGTCAATACTGCCCCCTAGCCTAACAGGTTAAAAGGTCATTTACCACCTTCACAAGTGCAGTCTCAGTGCTATGATGGGGTCTAAAACCAGACTGAAGCGTTTCGTATACATTGTTTGTCTTCAGGAAGGCAGTGAGTTGCTGTGCAACAGCTTTTTTCTAAAA